>NW_003804325.1:234639-294042 GCF_000255335.2 Galendromus occidentalis
CTGGCAGACTTCGTACGTGAAGCCTCTAGCCTCGATCACATACACGAAGACGCTTCTTCCGCTCGGTCCCTCTGGATGACTTTGTGTCTTAGCAGGCTTCGGCGTAACGGCACCTCTCAAAAAAACGGTCTGTTCAGACTTCGAGAGCGAGTGATACTTCTGGTAAACAATCTCGCACGTTCTACTCGACAGTCGTTCCCTGCATTCACAACGGCACTTCCCGAGTACTCTCAGACCGCTCCTCGACGATTCATTTTTCGCCCCGAGGAGCCATTAGGATGCTGATTAAAACGCGACTTGCTCGTCTCACGTGATCGAACATCGAACCATAAGCAATATAACTTCGTTTCCTTCCTGAGAAAATCGGGAAATAGTTAGTTTTGCGGGGTTTCCTCGGTATAGGCTTGAGGAGCCGCGAATTTCAAAATTTTTCATAACTAGACTTGGGCACTTTTTCCGTGAGACGCCTCAATTATCGTGTATTCGATGTTCTGTGTGTTAGAGTTTCTCTTGTTGTCAAACGTCGGTGTGCTGAGGAGGATGACAGGAGCACAAAGTTCCGAGAAGCTTGTGGACTCTGTTTCAAAAGTTTAATTTTTGCTTCGAGCCTTCCAGCTCTGATATCATTGACGTTACGTCTCGTTGCATTCGGAGCATTAGAGATGGTGCGAACGCCGGGATTCATTCCGTGGACACGCCTCACGAGACACTAAGAGGCTTTTCAAGTCACTTAATAAACTCTGTAACATGTCATCAAACTCAACTTTTGCACTCCGACAGATACGAATCTCAGCGGGAAGGCGTTAGCCGAGCAACTGCTGTGTCTGTCGACTAGATGTGGAGTTGGAATTGATTTTTTATCCATGCTCTCAGAATGCCTTTCCTATAAGGCATCCGATGATGTCAAGATCTGAGCGAAACATCGGAGTCTACACAATGTCCAGAAACGGAAGAGGATCGTCTCTCCGTGATGACCCAATTCTCTAATTGAGACCTTTGATTTTCAAATGACGGACTTCGGAGAGGCAGCTAGATCATCCTTCCCAGAGGCTGCACCCCGGAAGCTCGAAATGATAAAGCCTGGTGAGCAGAGCAGCAGGAGGATAGATTTATTGACTCGGCTGTCGAGTTCTCGTGCTCCATTTCATACTGACACGTTTGAGACCAATGGTCAGTATTTGTCGACAGCCCCGAACAACAAGAACATGTAAGGTCAACGTTCCCGCCGGAGAGGAATCACCAGGGCGGGCTGAGGATCAGCTCATTCCCGGGAGCGGCGTCTCTCTCTCCGATTCCGATTTGTACCAGCTCAATCTTCCAGGGTGTTCCTCAGCCCAAATAGGTTCGGCGAGGACCAGCGGAGGGAACAATCATGCCGCGGTCTCCGCCGCTCATCCATGGTAGCCTCCTTGGGTCGGAAGCTTCACGCGTAGTCCGCGTTTCCGGCTGGTCTTCCCATTCCAGAACTGTTTGCGACATTCCAAGTCTCTGGGATGTGTTGAGCGGGATTAGGATATCGGCGAGCGCTGTCGAGCGTGTAATGCTGATTTGTGTTGATCTTGGTGCTTTGAGTGTCGTTCCGGAATCAGAACACATCAAGAAGAGAAGCACCAATAGTTGAAGGGGAATCTAGCAGTAGTGAAGACGTGTCGGGATGTATATTTATTCCGGAGAAAGGAAGACGGACGAACTTAAGCTCCATGCGTCAGAGTCTCAGTTCGAGAAACGCAGCATTTGGAACATCGAATTCTTCAGATTCGGTCGGCATTCGGTATGGGACGTTCTCAGAAGACCACGCCAAGATTGTCGATTCCGTCGTATTGGATCGTTGCTGGGAATTTTCCGGATTTTCAATATTTCATGCAGACGGGAGGCGGGAAGGGAGAGTATTCCGATTTCTCCACAGCAGCCGTCCGTGGAGGACTGCCCTCGCCGTATCCTGTGGAGATTGTTCCATTTATTTTTAGTTTTGCGGTGAGATACTTCTCGGAAAACTCATTCACTGAGACTTAAACGTTCCCTCAGAGCCTCAGACCCACCGTAAGCTGATTGTTTTCGAAATGCAGGCGACTATCTTCTGTGAGCGTCTAGGCACATTCTCCATTCCGATTGCCGTGGTCTGGCACGAAAACACTCTTGTGTGAGCGTGTCAACTTCTCAATTGCATAGCTGGGACCATTGATTTTGGGGGGGAGTCTAAGCTCGGGCTAGCGTCCTCTAAGTAGTTCGTTCATTGGGTCCGCAGACTTTCGGGAAGAGCTTCAACCACCTAATCCTCTCATTGGACTCGAGCGAGGAAGGAAAGCTTGGAGGCTCTCAAGGAAGCACCCGCGGAAACAACACAACCTGAGGCGTCGTCAACGCATCGGATGCTTGTGTTATCAATACCTGTATGCTTACACACAGCCTAGTGCTTCGACGCGCAAGTCGGCGATCGGCATGTGGGCAGATCCTAGTGGGACGGCGAATGTCTGGACTGTACCTATGTACACATATGGGCAGTCCTTGCTCAGCGTCTTTCTTTTCCGGTTAGCCTGAAAAAGATAGAGCCCGACGCTCTTGCATTCCCTCCACACCGGACCTTGCACGGTCGGCCGTGAATGACGTTCCGACTTCTTCGTCCGCCACGCATGGGAAAGTTGTGTTCTATGCCTCGCCCCGCATTGCCGCGAGCCGATTTTGTGCTCGATGATCGCCTTCGATCCCCTAATTTCTGGTAGAGGGGACTCCGTTCCGACCGCGTCGCCTTTTCGGAACTCGAATCGAAGCGTAATCCTGTGCCTGTTTGCTCTGCACTTGCAGGCTTGGTGATGGGGTCGAAACAGCGACGACTTCTGTTGCAAACATATCCTGTTCCCTGGATGACATTTTCCGAAGCGCTGGATCAGCGATCGCTTGGGATTTCACAACAAAGATTCCACCTGGAGCGATGAAAACTCCGTCCACGCGATACGAGTAGATGAGGAGCAGGATATCGAGAAGCGGCCTCGAGGCGACCGCGGGTGGATTCGGTCAAATCAATAAGCCCTGGAACGGGAAAATTTCACCCAAACATATGCCATTCGCATCGGTAGGAAGCCGACGCAATATCGCGATTCGAACGCTGACAATGTGGCCGTGGTCGGTAGAGTCTGCGAACGCAGCTGATTCGCCATCGCCTGTATTTGTGTGCATGTATATCTAATAGAATCAGGCGAGATCACAGTCTCTCGCAGCTGGGCTTTCGCATCCCAAGCCTAGTCTTGCCAAAACCATATCGGAAATTCGAGCCGGAATTCTTGCAGATTCTACTGAGGTGACACTAGTGGGTGGGTGATGTGTGGGATTGATGATTTCTGTTCCCAAAGAGCTCGCATGGAGATCTCAGGGTCTCCAGCCAGACGCTTAATCACTTCGTTGGGGAAGTTTCCAGCGGTGAAAAATCCCTCATACATCCCAGATGGGAACAAAACGTTGGAGGCGTACCGTAGTGCACGCTGGAAGCCACGGCAAGAATCGTAAAATGAGTTCGTGTGGTTATCGCGACGTTGCGCTGTCGTCCATCACGTTTCAAGAGATTGTAAATTGGACACAGCTCTAATTTTAGGGTTCTTTCGAAGATGTTCTTTTGTTATTCCCTGTGATGTATGGTCCCGTCTCTCCCAAGCAGACAAAGGACGACCGCTGACATCTATTTTGAAACTTTCAGAAGCTCACTAACGTGGGAGATCGGGGGCTCCTCTGCCCCGGGGGCAGACCGACTACGGCTTCTCATTGACTTCCGACAGGGATTTAGACTTGCTCCGGACGGGACGCGGTCATAGCTCGGAGGATTAGCTGAAAAAATCGAGCTCAAGTCTTGCGCCAGGTTTCCAATGACACACCGCGACATCACGCTGAATCAAACCTCCTTCGTATCAGGATGAAGTACAATATGTGGAAACTGGAAAATGTGAAGAAAGTTGGGCCCCGGCGATTTTTTTTCGGATTGAGGTGTCGATCGGATTCTGACAGGAAATGAAAAATCGTCCTCAAACGGCGATAAGCCACAACCCTTGCGGAGATGGACAACATGAAGAAGATGGTATGGCCTGAGTGTTCCAAACGTGCATGAGATTCACCTGAATCGTCCCGGCTAGGTCCCTAATATACTCTGCGGCGGGGAATCCCTATGCTCCCCAGGTATCAGAGGCAGAATTTCGATAGCACAACGAGGTACGGAAGGCAGAAAGTTATTTCAGGCTGGGTGTGACATGCGACCGAGTCGCGGCCTTGGCGAGGCGGTCTGCCTCGTCTGTCGAGCTAAATATCCGGGGCTCGAGCCTCTGGTCTACTATTCCAAAAAAGCGGGAGTATCTTCTGAAGTGATCCATTCGAGAGCTCGCTAATAGCTCCGATTTCCGAACGACTAAAATTCCAGCAGACGCCGTTTGTCGGCGCGGCTATCATGCTTGGTTCGTCTTGTGAGCGTCACGTGTGAATGACTCTCGTCTCCGAATCTCCGAGCCTGTCCCTTGCTGAGCAGAGCGACCCATCGGGCGCTTCGCTTTATCTTTAACCTCAACTTTATCACGAATCGAATAAATCCGCTCTGAATGCTCCGCATCCGACCCACCATCTGACAAATGTCGCATATGACAACATGGTCTGGTTCGAATCAGATTTGAACCAGCTACACCCTTGATTTGAAGCAGCTTGGGACTCAGCTCATGGAGAACGTCAGCAGAAGCAACAAGGTATACATTTATTGCCCTATGAACCATCTGATTTACGGAGTGGACGAGGGGAATTCGAACAAGCAAGGAAGAGCTTTTAAACGCTTTCGGTGTTGCAACACCCCGAATCCTGACCGGAGTAAGCGGGCCGCTCATATGTTCGATAACAGCCTCGATTTCCGCAAGCTCGGCGAAGAGACGAGTCTTCAAGGCAAAATGCGGTGCATTCGATGTTACGCTGCTACAAGACGCTAAGTCAATTCTCCACTGAGGTCTGGAATGTGACCGCATTCCAAAGGAGTCCGAGTTCGAGCATCGAAGATCCGGCGGCAAAGATGGAGGAGGGACCGATAGAGGTGGGAGCGATTGGGAGGGCTCAGACTGAGATCGGAAGCCTCGTGGGCGATCGTTCAGAATGGAGTAGGTACTATACCTGGAAACGCGGAGCATCATCAAAACGTTCAATCGACGAGGGTGCTGATACCAATCGGAATCTGAGAGTCAGATTGATGTCAAGAAGGCTGGATATTCATCGTCAAATATTCTTCGGCTACGGATATGCTGGCCTGCGACCAATTTCCAGAGCTCCGTCACGAAAGGATCCATTGAGAAGGATTGTCCGGATGACCCCGTCGCATGTAGAATCGATGGCCACGATATCCTCCGGGATTACCTGGCAAGCGAAACTTCAGCAAGATGAAAGAGGGCTTGAGATTGCTGGAAGTCGATTACACTGAGCTTAGTGGTTGCTTCCACTGTCCGTAGTCCCTTCGTACATGGAGCTGAGCCTCGATAACCGGCGAATTCTTGATCGAACTGATGGATCCCCTCCAAGAGATAGAGCAAGACTCAGAGTTGGCTGAAGACTCCGACATGAGCTCGACTTTTTCCTCGCTTTCCGCGACACCAGCTCCGCCGACTTTTTACCCGAGAGCGACGGAGATTCCTGAGCTGCCATGGGCTCCTGCTCCCTCGTTTTACAGCGAACTGTCTGATGCACGACTGTTGTTTACTGTTACGACGCATGAACATCGATCACTGACGCGGGCTGTAATTTTCCCTCCCCCTTAGAAGAGACTCCGTGGAAACCTAGTTTCAAGGACTGCAGTCGCAGTTCCTCCGTTGGAGATCCTCGGAGACGACTGAGGAATATAAGCTGGCATTCCTTGAAGAGGTCGTTACTTCGACAACGTCTCTACTCTGTGGATGCTCTGTAGGATTTGGGAATGCATACACACTTGGAGTCGTTCATAGCGTAGCTGAGAACGTGCAGCCTTTCCATCGGAAGGAAGGGACAGACGAAGAGTTGTGGTCCGAACTTGGATACCGAACTCATTATCAGATTATCCCGGGCCTCGCATTTTTATCGTCACCGAAAGAGCGAATCCTGGCCACCAAATCAACAAGTGAATCGTCTCTGATGACTTTTTCCCGTCATCGTAGGGTGTGGGAAACAAATCGCATGGGGGATCCATTCGAATTCTTCAGTGATGTCCTGGATATACGCCTTCAGATGGATGAAGCAGAAAAGCGGATCCCGAAAGGGCTCGAGTCTTGCTCAGAAATTCTATGGAAGCGCCGTAAAACATCCACCCAGATAGATTTTCTCCCTGGAGTCCTAGCCGTAGATTCCCTTCATGGAATTCTTGGAATGAATCCGCAAACTCCACCTGTCTTGCCACGGATAGAAGAGGATATACGCATCGCTCCATAGCAATCAATCCTACTTACAACTAATTGCCTGAGCCGGAAGCAGGAACATCACTCAGGGACATTCGAAGTTTGGAACAGTGTGCAAGGAGCTACTCAACGGGGTACCACACACGAGAATACTTGCAATTGTTCGAGGGAAACTCATTAAACACCATTGGAGGGGACTGATCTAATAACCAAGCTGTGATAGAGCTTGCTCTGGAACCCAACGAAATCAACTCCCATTCGCGTCGAACACTAGATGTCTTATTCAATTAGCTGTTACGCATAAGAGCGCCATCGTTCCAGCGCGCGCTACTTGGTAACCAAAACCTCCTGAAAGGAATATGTGTGCTGCGGACGCTGACCCAACTCTCGTTCGGGTCAGATGTGGAAAACTGTTTGAGCTCGACAACTCGAGTAAAGCTCTCGAGTGAAGATCTCAAGTCAGACACGTTGGAACGCACGAGCGGCAGGCGAGTCGGCCGGAGCCTACGAACGGTTTTTCGTCGGCGGAAACACGGAATATACCGAGTGCGCGTAGGTACGAAGGTGATTGAATCTCGGTCTATGGATCCTTTTCGTACTCGTTCCGATAAGGCTTATGCAGACTGCTGGACATTCGACTCGTCGCGCTCGAAGGCCACTCGACGATGAGATCACAGTCAAGAACTACTCTCCATTTCGCCTTCATTCTTTGCAGCTTCGAAGAGTATTTAGAGCCTGTGCTTCTTTGCCAATTTGGATCAGAATGGAATTTTCGACCGGAAAGAATGGAAAGTTACATGAACGATGAGTCTCAATCAGCATCGAATGTCGTATGTTCCCTACAGATCTTGGTGTCTTCGCAGAAATCGACACAGCTAAGCACTCATAATAAGAAGTCAACACCTACGGCGACGAATCGTAATTTCCTAAGAGAAACGAAAATTACGCCGATCTGGTACTTTCAGCAACATGAGCCTTAGGTAAGCGGAAATACCCTCGTGGTCACCCTTGATTGGACAGCTTAGAAGCTCAGTGAGGAAATGAGTTCATGAATAACGCAATCGGACGACTTCAACATCTCATCACGGGCGGAGTCTCTAGCGTTCGGACCACCCTATACTCCCCGGGTTCCTCCGAACTCATTCTCATTGCTTTCTTGGGTCCCCAATGCTACCTAATCTCGTGCATCTTCTTCCGCTGGTCCCGATCTGGCCTGTGTGTTATTATTTATCGAGTGTTTAGAGACCCAGGCTTAAAATTTTCACCGTATTTTCCACTAGAGGTAATCTACTTTTCGGCCGATGTTTCGACCCTCTGATCCCGCCACTCGGAGAGCCTTTCGATGATCATCTAGGTCTCTCGATATGCGCGCTTGCGGAGCTTGTCCATGCTCTCACGCGTTGCTTCCGTCCTTGAAGGCTTGCTTGTTTCGGTCGCACCTTTCCGATTCCCGACCACGCGATTCGCACAAGAAACTGGTCTGATGTTTCCGTTGTCCGGGGATTCTTTATTGTGCGACCGAACGACATCGAAGAGACATCAGATCTAGAAAGTTTCAACGAAGTATCTAGCATACCCGCGTCCGTGGCCAAGCACGGCATCCTGTCGAGTTCCCCATGGTCTACCTTTTCACGAGAATTTCTCCCCATCAGATCGCGGAACAAGAACGTTCACCATCATTTCCGAAATTTTCATCGAACGATCCCCCATTATTTTTCCAACTTCGTGCCAAGTTTGAGTGTATTTGGGAAAGCAAATATCGTGGAGCAGCTTAGTTTTGCGATGCAATAGGTGCTTGCTCGGAGCAGAATCACGGAAATCCCCTCCACGATGCTGGGATTTGGATTCCCCCATTTTGATGGGGACCGACTCATGGGGTCGCGAAGCGCCACAAGTAATGACTCAATCGAAGACGGCGCATATTAAAAGTTTGAGCGGAGCCTGGGTAGAGATGTTTCCACGTGGGAAGAATTTCATCCATTGAGACGTTCACGTATCAAATCCGAAGACGTATAAACACCGCATATTGATTCCTCGAGGCCCGATATCCTCTGACCAAGCTTCTGCTCATTTCCAGCATGACCCATCTGGACATCTGGGCCCGCTGGATGATGCCCTCGTGGATATTCCTCAAGCCTCAGTACATCGACGACTTCATCGATGCGCCGTCCGATAATTATCCATCACGGATGATAAACTTGCTCCCGCTCTAATGGGCGAAATCGAATTACATCAGCACTTCGATAGATGCCGGAAAAAACTGATCGTGATGAACGCCTTGCCGAGGGAGATTCAGTTGTTCGGTAGTGGCCGAGATGTTGCCGCGGCCGGGTCGTCTCGCACCGCAGTGATGCGGGACTGTGTAGTCCCTCAAAATTGATTCCGATTTCCCTAATCGGAGACAATGAGGACAGCCGACGCCAAGATATCGTAGGCTTAAGATTCATAATATTTATTCTCTCGAATGTTGTCCTTCCATCCACGGGTATTCGGGTATTCTACAGAACCATTCATCCATAACTCCTGTCGATCAATCATGTCCGGTACATTGAGGGCCGTGGCCGCTCGGCATGACGGTCTCTGCGTGTTTCCTGCGGGATATTTCGAGCTCTATCAACGACTTTCCCTGTGGATCAAATGACTTTATTGCTCAACTAGATATTCGATTGAGTCGTCGATTCGTGCAAGTTCCCAGTTGCTGCGGAATTTCAATAGTGAAGTCGTGTTCTCGTTTCGAATAGACTCTTTCCGAGCTCTTCTAGAACCGGTCATAATTTGTCGGGATTAACTTCTTTCAATCTCATATTGCGGTAGCGGAACTCGGTATCAGGAATTTTGCTCCCGAATTTCCCCCCGGGTGGCAGCAATCGGCATCGCATGCTCATGACATTCATCCACCTCGCCTCATTTAACATCCAAGAAAGGCAAACACTGTCTTAAGTCGTCTCCACCCATTGATATCATCCGTTGATTTAATAGATGAAAGAGCTCCTCCGCGAACGCCTCCGTAGACGTCCCCGAGAGGCTTGGTCACATCGACTACGGACACTACAGTGGAAAGGAGAGATTTCTCAAGAAGTGACTAACACGGTGATCCATGCCATTGGAAAATATTCGCTCTCATTGAGAGGGAAAGCTTCAGCTCGATTTTGAAAAACCTTCACTCCACTACTCGTCGACGGGAGCACCGTGACGGATCGACGGAGCACGTTGAGTATTATGGCCGACAGGACTTGCTCGGCCATCTACATCGGACGTAGTACCAACAACGTCTCTCGAACCGCACGGTAGAACCCCGAGTAAATTCACCTGGGCGCTGGCGATCTAAGATATGAATGTAAGGTTACACGAGGACCGCGTAATGGGTAAAGTCTCGACATAGATAGTTATCTCGAACATCGTTCAAACCTTTTCAATCATACTCATCATCCTCATCATAATGATCGCTTCGGATCTCCACAATCCTCGCTTCGCATCTTCGTAATCATCTTCACCATATTCATAATTATCATATGTAGGAAATATGGTTCTATATCACAAAAGTTATTCGGTACGACGGAGAAAGTCGGAAAAGGCAATAATCGCTCGCTCTTTGGGCTATGCTCCGAATGCTGTGTTTTCCGCGAATTTCTTATGTGATGTATCTGTTCATATGTCCGGTTGTGTTTATGTGTATTCCGGAGTACGAATCACTGCAGTCCGGTAATGTGCGTACTGCTGATAGCAGCAGTAGAAAGTTAAGAAGTAAATCGCTCGAGTAAAGGTGTCTTATGCTCCGTGGAGAGTCGGTTGGGCTGGATTTAAGGAGGAGTTCGGATGAAAATTATGTTCTTCTGCCAGGATAATCCAAAATCATTCGAACAGATAAGAGTCAACATGATGTTTGAATTGTTCAGTCCTATGGCCTAAGAGCTCCAGAAGTATCATGTGGGGAATAAGGGAGGAAATCATCGATTGATGATTGATTATTTTCACCATCGTATCAGTGCTGACAGCAAGCAAACGATGCCATTCATTCGAGCTCTGAAACCCAGCTTCCAGAGAAGAACTCATCGATCAGGTCGTTTTGCACTCCCAGACATTTTGGATGTTTCCACCAGTGATTAAGTTTGCTTGCTACAGGATTCGATGAGAGTGCTGCGTATATCGACTCATTAATCACTAGGACTCTACATAAGAGGATCCGTGGGAGTTATTATAGATATTTTCGTCGACGACTTCGCCGTCAATCGTCTATCGATGATGATTGTTTGTCTGCGTTCAGTAAATGATTGTTTACACAATTCTTGTGGACCCGGGACGTTTCGTCGCCAGAAGGTCGCAATTGATTTTCGCTCCGGCAATATTTTTCCATCAGGCAATACATGATACCTTCAAGACATTTGAAAGGTTTGAGTTCTATTTCGTGTACTCCTGCGATGAAAGCATACGAACAGTGTGGACGATTGTCTGTTGGGGTTCTATGGGAACATCCAAACAATAGAGAAGGTGGCATCTGTTTCCTGGCAACATCTCATTCCCAGCTCAGGTCGGTGATATGTTTCTGACTCGATGCCTTACGAGAATTAAGCAAGAAGCCTCTACATCTATTCTGAATCGTGGTCGGACATTTTTGTCTCATACGTATCCCATACTCATCATTGAAGGTGTGACCATAATCACCTCGGTTGAAACGCTCCTCTACCCTATCATCGTGATTCGGGGGAAAATGAGCTCACCTCTCCCGAGAGGGAGCGACTCGACCAATTTTCGCGGGAGATAGTCTACAATCGAAGTGAGCTCATCGGACCTTCCAAGGGACACCATTGATCTACGACTCTGTATTCTTAAACGAACTGTACACAAATGTTATTTCCGTCGGGATACTGATTTGTTCCCCATTCGCTCAGCCCAGATTCCACAACTTTAGCTGCTCTGGATTTCGATAAGTATCGGCTGCTAGATAGATTGTTAAGGGGTCGCTGAAAGAGTTGCTTGAAGAAACTTATCGGGGACCCATGCTTGAGATGGGCGATACGATCGTTCAATTTAAGGAAGAAATACGTCATAAAGACGCATTACCGAGAAAACCAATGATCAAGGATTACAGTGCTCCAATGAATGAGAATGTCGCTTATGATTATACATGAGAACTGCAACTAAGCTTTTGCACAGCATGCACATCGTGGAGTCAAGCCCAGCGGCATGTGAAAAACCGACGACGGCGGCGGCTAGCAGATGCTCGATGATTCTGTGAGTTCCTCTGGGAGTGAGAACGATTTGGATTCGAGTCGGTCGAGTTGAGATTCCATGAAAATATCAACGAGCAGACTGCTCCCCGGTCGAGTCAGCTGCAATGGCGCCGGGTCGACTATTGAAAGACTTTGCGGGCACAACTGCGTTCAGTATTCTCTTGGAAGGAGAAATGGAATCGAGTTTCTCTCTTCTAGGCATATTTTGTCCCCCAACTCTATCGTTGGGAGATTTTGCGAGTGCTGTAGAGTCGAATCAGACACAGACTTAAATCGTGCTCCGTGGGTGAACGATGGACGTGGCGCTTCGCGCCAGATACTCCGCGCTAGGTGGAAATAGGACTCGGCTGCTCGAAGTTCAGCCGTCAATAGGATATCGAGAGAAGAAGCCGAATCGAAAATTCAAGGACGGACTGACTGTTGTTGAACCGCTTAGGTGGGCGGTCTCCTGTTCGTATCTTCGCCTATTGATACTTCTATGATAATAATCTGTTCGCATACCTATGAATCGGAGCTCATTAATTGTATATATAGTCCTTAGTGTAGACGTACCTACACATATCTGACATGATGTATTGCAGTGAAAGTGAAAGCCCATCGGGTTGAGAGATCAGTCAGTAAAAAGAGTATACGATTGATCGATCACAGGGATCTATCGCAACTTTTCCTGTGTGGACGACGACGCTATAGATTCTCTGAGTCCCGTCCTGATTCGGGGTTCCTAATGTACATATTGTGTACCCATATATTCTGAAACTACGCTTCTAGCTTCACGAGTAAAATAGAATAATCGTCTGGGGTTCGAAAGCGTCTCTTTCTCGGGTTTCTCAAAGCGAGTGATTGGATCGTACGTCGTATCATCGAGATTAGAATGGGGCTGCGTTCGGAAAATAAAGAAAGACTCGGTCGTTGAGCCGGCGAAGTACTGTCCGAGCACAACGCTTAAATCGTGACCGCTCTCCAGATCTATAGCCGCTTGAAGACATTAATGTTGGATGAATAATTCGATTATCTGCTGCGATAAGTAGACCGTCTAGCTGTGTGCAAATGAAGATTGTATCGAATTAGATTGATGTTCTGAGAATATATCATCCTGGCGTTCTGTGCTGAATCGCTATGTTCTCTCTGCTATGGAACGGGAACATAATCGGTGGGAGTAGAATCTGTCTCTCCTCCCAAGATTGTATCGCAGGGTTCCTGCCGAGCTCCGCGGACTCTACTCACTAGACGGAAAATCTGAGTTTTTACTCACTTCCTCCCGGGTCATTGCTTACCACAGAATCTGTGACTCAAGCAGTCGGAAATGAGCAGATTGAAAGACGCAATACGAGTACCACTAGCATCATCGAAATTGAATGCAGAAATAATACAGTCCCAGAAGAGAGCTTCTCCGGGGATTGAGGGACGGCTCAAAGGAAGTAGAATGCCGTATAAGCTCATGCTAGATGAACGCTCGTATCAGACACTGAATGAAAGAACTTGGTTAGGATTGAAAGACCCTGACATTGATTCGATTGGCTGTGTTTGCGGTGTTCAAATGAGATTGTGAGGCTTCGTGAGCGTGTTTGTGCCAAAATGATTCATGTGCTATGAGTGTGAATGAGTGTTCGCTCGGAGTTGTTCGGGAAAGTCACATCGGAATCCGCTCACAGCGCAAAACGTCCTCGGGAAATCGGCCGAATTCCATATCCTAGGTTACATTACCGTATTTCATTGATTTTTGCCTTTTCCCCCGCCGTCCGTACCTTAATTCAAACACATTCCATAACAGTAGTAACAATAACGAACATTTCCACGCTCAAGAAAGATCAAATGAGATCAACGAGTCCACCAAAAATCCTAGTATCAATGTGACAAAACCAATAATTTAGAACACTTATCGCTAGAAATTTGAATCGCTCAACGATGTCCGGCCAATCGAAATGTTGCTCGATGAAACGTTCAACGATCATCCCACCAATTATGCCGTGACTTCCATCAACGACGGAGGGTACAGAATCTCACAAGGAAATCATACGATCATCATCCCGTACAATCAGCCGTCTTCGGACGAGGTGATCAGCTCCTTACTCTTCTATTCTTCGATCTTTGCCACAAAGGGGCGACACACACTCGAACGAGATCATTATTTGCAATCTATTCGTACAATAGTCAAAACGAAAGACAAGTGCTTAGTACAATCATCCCCACAATAGTCGTAGCTTCGAAGAAGAGAGCAGCTAAACTCGCTCTCGTAGAGTTCACCACCACCACCTTTCCATGTGTATGCACGCATGATAACTGATGAGTCAGGTCAATCGAACACAATTCCAGATCCGCTCCCTCTCTAGCAGAGAAGCGATCTCAGCAAGTGTTTTTGCATTCTCATGAGATCCCTAACGTGGTTGCGGTTAATTCTTGCTCTTACCCGTCGTCGCCGCCTCCGCCGCCGTTTGCTGCAGCTCGACAGCCATGCTTCATTGACAACATCGTCAAATCGAACGGAAGCTAGCGCCGAGTACCATCGAAGAAGGATCATCCTTGATGTTGAGTCACAGCCCACAACAGACGGCCGAACGAACGAAGCATATGGAGACTTCCTCATCTGACCGAGTACACACGACTGCTCGGGAACATACGCCCGCGTTGAGTTGAGCACAGGTTCCGTTTTGAATCCCCACCTTCCCTACCTTCATAGGAGCCGAACGCGGAAGTCGGCCTCGGCATCATCACCGGAGCTATCAGATTACTCTGATCTGGGAAATTGGTCGTGGGGGATTTCGACTCCTCCGGAAGGTTGAATCGAGGGTCCGGCGACGGGAACGGCGGCGGTTGCAGCGACTGTTTTTCTTCCTTAGGACTTGGGACGCGTTTTGAGTGTGGGTAACGATGAGCTGTTCAGGCTCACTCCGTCTGGAATTCGCACCCAGCGCAGCGTTTAACGAACGCAACGCTTCGATAAGATCTCGTTCGATCATTTTCATTGGAATAGGTCAAAGAGAGAGACTATCTCGTTTTCTTCTCGAGATCAGTATCCACGAGTCACAATAATTAGAACAATCAATTCGAACATACTTCTTCGCTTGATCTTCGTCGGTTGAGAAAACAAATGTAAACTCTGCAGAACGCGATACAAACGTCGGTACACCGCCTCATCGATACGCTAGTCAATATATGATGCGCTGGTGGATGTGTTGCTGGCGGCTCCGGTCAGCTCCCCGCTAACGAGGAAAAAACCTCGGCCACTCCGAAAGACTGGTCAGAACATGATCATGAACTTGTTGTTGCGGCGAGAGCATTCTTGCTCGCTCTGTCGCTTCGTCTCATCCATCCATCCCTCCATTCACTCATCCATTAACTGATTCCGCGGAGCAGACACGCAATCTGCGCCGCCGGAGGTCGTCTCGAGCCATCTGATTCGATCTATTCATGATAGATATAATATTTTTAAGCGAGCTGGTAGGCCGCGACTAATGATGGGCATCACCACCTCGAAACCTTTTGTCACGGACTGCGTTTCCTGCGCCGATTCGGGTAGCGCTTCGCGATGGGATCGACGACCGATTCAGCTTAGTCCTTAATGCTGCGACGAGGCCAAGTTTAATGTAGAGCGAGTGCGCGAACGAACGAACGAACGAGCTAGCGGGGCAGTAGCATCTACCACTGTTGTTGTTGTTGCTGGTTGTACGCGTAGCTTTGCCCTGTGCTTTCTTCGCCCCAAGCCGCATTCGGATCATAAACGGCTTGGGTATTCTGTTGATAAGTCGGATTACTCGGGGGCGCTGGTGGAGCGGGTTTCTGAGGCTGAAACGATAGCAGGCGTTTGTCACTCCACGAACTCGCGATTAGATAGATGCGGGTGGTCAATACACTCCGATCGTTGAACAGTCTCAAATGAGACTCGGAGAGTCCATGGGAGGATTCAAAGAAGTCATAAGGTCGGCTCGGACCAGGAGGTTTCACCTGTTGTGAGGACGCTGGGTCGTAGACGAAATTCGTCTCGGCAGTCGACCCATACGAAGGAGGGGCGGTTTGTTGGCCTTCGAACTGTGCGCTGGGGTCAGGATACCGAACCCCTGCTTGGGCGGGTTCGGCCTCTGTGGCTGGCTCAGCCCAGGGTTGTTTGTCACCCGAGGCGAAGAGCCCGTAAAAGATGACGCCAACGAAGTGGATCATTGCGGCTATGACCAATATCTTTTGCCACTGCTTCGCTGCCATTTCAGGATGCTGGAAGCGTAATCGGTGACATTTTAGTACACAGGCTGTTCGAGAGCATTGATTATTGCCTGTGCGAGAATATCTCGTCGAACGTGAATCTCCAAAATCGAATATTGGAGCACCCAATCCTACACCAGAGAGACGGTCAACAGGATATCGAGTACAGCTTTCTGAGGAGGGTCCTGGAAACGAAGAGACTACAATACACGGTGTGGCGAATCCCCATAGATAGCTGAATCCGAGGGGTGTAATATCAATAAATGAAGGCCCGCGGAGAAGCTTTTCTGTTGCGATGGGTACGAAACGTCGAACCCCTGCACGTCCCGTCTTCGGTTGCGACGCGGCGGTAGCGGCGGCGGCTAGAAACAACTTGCCTACGATCCTCGCAAGCGAGAGCATCGTGCGAACCAGAGGCAACAGAAAAAGCGACTCCCGGGTATCCAGTGCCCACGATTTCCCGAGTTTTCCTTGAGTAGGGTATCCCGGGTGGTGATCGCAACACACGGACATGGTAGAAAATCGAGACGGACACAGCCAGACTCATCACGGATCCGCCCCTCCAGAGAAAACGCGAGATCCGGAATCGGGACCCGTGAGCATTGATACGAAACGTGGAAGATACGGAATTTGCGTTATCTATATGTGTCTGTACTGCCGCAATCGGAGGGAAACCGCCGCGCCGTGCTCACTCGAATTCGAGCGAGAAGTCGGGGTTGCGCCCTCTCCCGAGCATTCGCAGATTTTCAGCGAGAGTTATCGCAAGAGCTGAAAGATATAGCCGCGAGATGGCGCCGTGCTCGGCTTTGAGGTCGTCGAATAAAGCCAGGCGGCGCTGTGAACCCACAAGCACAAAACCAACCCTCCCGATCCCAAATATAGGGATAACACATTGCGTCACTCATCCCCTGCACCTGCATTCCGTCGGCAATGCTCGCAGACGTCTTAGCTCTGTTCCGAGAGAGGCAAAAGGCATTTGGATGGCCTCGTGAATATTTATGCGTTTCCGACGAGAATCTTTTCTTTCCTGACAAGAGTTCTCTCTTATCATGCGCGGCTCCCGAGGCTCCGTCGGACTCATGTCAAAATGTAGCGAATAGCGTCTGTGACTGTCCCTTCTTCCCCAGACGTCGCGTCGTCCGGAGCCGAGATATTCTGCGGAGGTGCGCTGGCTATGGCAGCTGGAGCTTGCGTATGACTTACCTCTCTTTGAATCACTTTGTCCGTGATCCATTCGACGACGACCGGACAGAACATCCCGGCTAGAGTGCCGACCCCGTTCGATATACCCATGAGAATGGGCGCATACCGAGGCGCGATATCCAGATGGTTCACGTTAAAACCTGGATGCCAAAAGACAGTCGATGTGAACGTATCGCGTGACAGACGCTGGAACAGAGAGTCATCCACGCGAGCATGGGAAGTTTGATGCGGACGGGGGTCTGACCTGATATAGCGAATCCGGAGAAGCCGACAGCGAGCGTCAGAAATGCAGTAGCCGCGGTTGTGGAGCGGCTGAAGGCGACGAACAAGAGGAATAGGGCCTCCATGCCGAAACCGCCACAGTTGAAAAGCTTTCGCACCTGAAGGTTCCAATTCAATTCAGTTGAGGACTGACGACCGCGACATCGATCCCAAGTTCTGTTGACGGATACGGTGTCGTACAGCGGATCTAGTCGATGTCATTTCTGTGCTCGTTTACGTACTTGAGTTGTTGTCAGTATCTGTCGTTTACGGAGACGATCGGCTAGCTGTCCTCCGACCGGTACGACGCAGGCCATCAGAAGATGTGGAAGTGCTCCCAAGACACCGGACTATAATTCAGACTTACGGTGTGAGTGTGGCTTCGAGTACGTTCAATCGTCGTCGACGCTGTCACGTCGGCCTTTTGCAGCCTCCTTTCAGCGCTCGACAGCAAGCTTTCGAGCCGTTCTCGAAGATACGAGCTCCGTAATATGGAAAACTAACCTTTTTTAGGTCGAGGTTGTGAACTTCATCAAAATATTTTGGTTGTGATATAATCAATAGGTAGAAGGTCCATGATCGGCAAAAGTTTGCAACAATGATCGCCCACCTGCGAGTGAGCCTCACCCATTCAATCATCGGCGTCTCGATAGCAATATCAATGCGGCTCCACGATCCGATCGAGCGCTCGATCGATAGAATCGAAATACGACTCATACTTACACCGGAAGTGAGCAGAAGATATATTTCCAAGGGGTATTTGCAAAAGTCGGAGCGACCTGACTGGTGGTTCCTAAAGATTCTTCGATGTATTGACGTTCCTGTGCTGATATCGTGGGATGGGAAGCTGGCCGTTCGAAACTCAACCACAGCCAGAATATGTACCTGAGCCGAAATTTTCTCTCAGTCGGAAAACAGTGCGGACAAAAGGATCTCCTCACAACAACGATTCGATATCGTGCACGAGCGATCTAGTTCTGGCGTTAATCTTGGACATACCATATAATTCCACAGATGCCATAGAAGTAG
The DNA here is from genome assembly GCF_000255335.2 of Galendromus occidentalis. Classification (NCBI taxonomy): domain Eukaryota; kingdom Metazoa; phylum Arthropoda; class Arachnida; order Mesostigmata; family Phytoseiidae; genus Galendromus; species Galendromus occidentalis. The sequence continues at coordinate 252,932 of NW_003804325.1, forward strand.
AAACACAGACGCCACCCGAAGGCGCTGGTCAAAAAAGATGAGAGGGGAATTCCCACCACAGCACCTGCGTAAGATCCACAGAATGCCAGTGTTGCCAATTTACTCCGCTCCATGGGTGGAGCCCAGAATCGCCAAATTCCGTGACATGCTGGATACGTCACGCCCTGCAAACAGAGCGAGTTCGCTCAGAATATCGAATTTCCACTTTTGACTTATGATTCTGCAGGACCTCTCTGCAAACTGAGACTAGGTCCCGTGACGAACGGGTCGCGTGGCCAATAATAGAGCTCGCGAGGCTCGAGGATCGCCGGTGAGCTTCCGAACAGTCGGTCCCTCGTCCCCGACTACCTCCTTGACCTTCGCCACGGTCTCGAGAGAAGTATGCGGAGCGAAAGCAGTGTTTATCATTGAATGCTCCAAAGATTTGCGCCGCCCGCTATGGGTACGATCTTGTCCACGGAGGCGAATCTCGACGCTGGAAACGATATCCAGAGAGAGATATCTCTCGCGAGAAGCAAGCAACTCGACATCTCGGCCTTGTCCCGCTCCGAGAAATTTTCCGCATTCGGACATTGAACGTATTTGTCGGAGGATGCATTACGGTGCTGGCAAGACCCGTAATGCACAAGACCAGCAGAAAAAAGCTATCGCTGTTGCCATCGGCCACGGGGACGGATCTCATTGAGCAAACAGCTCAGCCAACCAGCCAGACAGACAACAAGAGGTCACGTCTTCGACTTCAGTATTCTCTTCTTCGGGCGGTCGGTCGGTCTCTCTTTCGCTGCTATCGCTTAGGCGAGCGAGAGACCGCTCGCTCGGCCGGGGAGCGCCGAGCCACGGCCGTGTAGTGACGGTGGGAGAAAGAAGAACGAGAACGGCAGCGGGCCATGTCGTTCTATATAGCAGCGACGCAAACGGACAGGGTGGGAGCCGCGTAGACGAACGCAAGAAAAAGAGCGAGGAACATGCAGCGGGAGAAGGAGAGAGCTGAGAGAAAGCCACTTTCGATTGGATGGCTCGCGAGCATCCTTTCACGTCTCAGCAGCAAAAGAGCAACAGGATGCAAGTCAGCCATGCAAAGTGAGCCTTGCAAACTTAATCGAGACCGAGGAGGAACGTGTCCACGTCACGCGTGTCTTGCGAATACGCGCGCGTACGTTCTACTGTTGCACTGTGTGTGTGTCTGTCTGCCTGCCCGCCTGCCTGCCTTTGTCACCAACGCTGCCACCGCCGGTGAGCTCGTTGAGAGCTCGCGGTCCGCTCGGAGTTCACGACGATCAATCGATCGATTGGCGGTGGCCGCCGGCGTGCTTGGCATGCTCTAGTCGGCTGCTCGGTCGCTTTGCTCTCGGCTGGGTATGTTAGGCCCGTCTCGACTCGGAGGTCGCTGCTGGCGAAAGGAACTCGCTTCACTAACCTCAATTAAACCCTGGGTCATTCGTACTAATACAATCGCACCGACGCCGATCGATGTTGAGGCTGGAATTAACATGTTCAAACACGCTGATGCGGCTATCGCCGTACCGAAAATCCGGTTGGCGGGGTATTTTGCGGCCAGGAAGCCGCCTGGCACTTGCGTCACGAGGTATCCAACGAAAAACGACGAGTCAATGAAACCGATTTGTTTTTCGGACCAATCGAATTCAGGCGTCTGGAAAAGTCGAAGATTCCGGATTCAGCTGGGTCGGTGGGCGTCGCCCGCTCGATCATAACACGTCCTCTTTTGACTAGGTGATCTGTACGGGGAAAATCAGTTGGGAAACGGGACGGGCTCCGGAGAACTGCGGGCACTTACCAACCCCTTAGTCATGGGAACGAGTGCTACGCCCCAGTTACATCGAATTCCGAATGACACCAAGAAGCCGATTGATGAGAGTACAGCCATTGTCATACGTTTCGAGAGATCTGGTTTGCAAGGGCAGTTGGGCTCGAGATGCCTGTGGAGGGATCAGGGTTTAGGCGGTCAGTATTTTTTTTTTATCCAAGCTTTTCCCGTCTTATCCACTCAAGAACGCTCGATCTGATCGTCTCCTCCCGCGGATAATAATCGGGCTTGACTCCTGTCATCGCATCCGACCGGAGCGTCTTCAACCCCCAATTTCCTGAGCGGTTTCTGGAGGAGGAGGAGGAGGAGCAGCAGCAGCTCGAAGGAGGGACGTTGACTCGCTAAATTAGAAGCTCCCAGGCATGTGAGACGTGCTCTCCGACCCTGAGCTACCGCGCCGCCTCGGGGATCGGCTCTGCAACAGCTATGCTCGCTCGTCTTCTCGATCATTTATTGGCTTCAATATAGCGTTTCATACCGTCGTCGGACGGACTTATCAGGTCGATGGGAGCACGCCTGTATGCAAGCATGCCGGCCGGCCGGCCGGCAGTGAGCGCGGGAGGCATACGCACGGGCCTCGCGGAATAGCTTTGTGAGAGGCCTGAATGAATTCGGCAAATAGGACGTTGCCACCGAGGGGCTAAGCGATAGAGCGGATGAATGAATGAGAGTGACCTACCTCCGCCAGTCCCGAGGTCCATGGTCGATTTCTACGTGATCAACTGAGTGTACGGGACCCCCCGGTACGTCTCCACCGCCGGCTTGTTGATAGGGCACGCCGCCGACGACGCCCCCACCGCCTCCACCGTCTTCATCGTCCAGTTGACCATACTTCGACGAGGCCCCGCTGCCACGTAACCGACTGTAAGAAGAGGAATTCTCTTTAATCTCCTGCTGATGATCCTTCGATCGATCGTTCTCCTCCTCCACGGAATTTCGCCCTCGTAGCAGATTTCAATGAGCAAAATGTCAGAATTCCTCCGCGACCGATCGGGGAACTCAACTCAGGACAGATAGGACACAGGACAACGGCCATTGCGGCTTCCGCCCCGAGGTCAGTGCAAAGACACCTCGGACCAGGATTTACGGCGCTTGTAAGAGTTGCAGCTGGTAATGTCTGTTAGTCGGCACACGACGATGACCCTTTCTCGGGCTCGCTCCTTTTCTTACGTTGAACCAGCGAGCCCGTCAGCCAGTCTAGTGCGTTGCTATGCGCATATATTAGCTTGCGCCGAATTTCATACCATCAGCCTTGCGCTGGCCGGGAGCATCATCGCCGCACTTCTGCGCTGCTGGCGCTCTCTCTTCGGAGCGTTTTGTAACCAGATAGGCAGAATGTTCAACAGTCGCTGTGACGAACGTTCGCCCGCCCCGTGGATTTCTTGTCACTGGGTGGAGTCTCGGTAGGTTACTTCTAAGCGGCGGAGCGAGCTTTGCATTGATCCTCATTCCCCGCTTTCGAGATATACTCAGGTATAGGCAGCTCAGACATCAACGGTAAACCTCATCCGAATGTTCGTTCCATCACGTTGTTGGCACATCCTTTCAATTGTGAACTGTGAGTCTTTTCATGTGTCTCCGACTTCTCGAGCCATGTATCATCCGTCATCGCCTGAGAGCACCGTCTCTCGCGTGAGGATTCAATGTTGGTCCGAGGTGCTGTCCTGCTCTCTCGCGGAACACGATGAATGGCTGAGACACCTCCCTGCGACACGCCGTCATCGCGATGGACTGCAAGCTCCCGCACTCTCAGAAAAATACATATATCACCCAAGAACGTCTTCCCCCCCACCGGCGGCTACGGTTCCTAATTGCGACAGACGCCGGGAAGAACACGAGTTCGCCCCTTTTGTTGTTCCCGGGACGAGTATCCCACAGCAGACAGTACTGAAAAAGCACTAGCTCTTCGAAAAACCCATTTATGTAGATTATCTAAAGGCATATCTGATTCTGCGCACCGTTGCGATGGCTCGTTCGAGCGGGGAGATCTATTTCGCTGCCAGTAGCGACGCTGTCAAGGGGGCCGTTGGGTTGCAGCGAGAATTCGAGCGGGATTCTCAGCTCGGTCGATGGCGCACATCGACGGAGCAGGGGAGCAGAGCGAAAGAAGCAGAGAAAGGGAGCGCTAATGCGGTTTGGGGAGACTCATCCGACGTTGCCCCTTTCGAAATATCGCTCGGAATGTACAATCGGGGATCAAGTCCGAGCCTCGTCCTCCATATCGGACTTGGAAACAAGTGTTCGTCTCCCCGATGGGTCGCGAAGCCTTCGAAAAAGCGCATCGAGGATATCCATGTTTCATCTCACATGCGAGTTCCCTCGGCAGTCTATTGTGCGAGCGAGCGAGCGAGCGAGACAATGCAGGAGGGGAGGGAGGAGGAGGGAGGAACGAGCCGAGCGGCTCATCGCAACGATGAGGTGAAAATATTATGGTATGTACGAGACCACTCGGGACCCTGGAACGATCGGCTCAGGCATAGGCTGAATCAAGGGGGAAAGGGATCGCGAATCCGCGCCTTCAGACGTCCCGGGGCATTTAGAAGCAGAGACGATCTCATTCTCGGCCGAAAACGGACCTGGATTCGGGTTGACAGCTTGCCGATGAATCGAATCAGCCCGTGTCTGCGTAGGATAATGATGACGACGCGGGAGCTGACACTGAATCGGAAAGCAGCGCCCCGAGTGGAGGGGAGCGAGAAGCAGACGGATTTCCGGCCTTAAAACACTCCAACCGAAGGGGTGCATTATTAAGTGAGGCTCGCGCGCTGCCTCCAATCGAAAGCAGCCGAGAGCCCTCTAGAGGCCGTGAGAGAAAGACAGGGAGTTAGTCGAGGCGGTAGGCCGAACCGTCGCTCGGCAGGCAACAAATCTGCATCCGAGTCAAACGTTAGAAGCCGACAGGGAGACTACTCAGTTGCGTTGCCCGACTGACTCAAGGGAAGCGTTGAGACTTCGCACGCTGTTTCAGGCGAGGCAAGGGAAGTCGATGCGACCGAATATTACCCCAGGAATTCTGGAATGAAATTTTCGTTCTAGTCGTTCCAGGAAGTTCCTTCCTCCGTTGTGACACGCTGTTGCTATGATCGATCGAGGGAGCCGTGAGTGGTGCTGGAACTCGCGAACACGACACGATTGTTGGATCGAGGGAATACCGCGGGATTCATATCCTCTTACGATGGGGTTGCCCGGTCTCTGCGAAAGAGACCGGGTCTCGGTCAATATTTGCCGAGCAGTAATTTCCTTTTGATATTTGCATTGGACCATATAGCACGAATCGAGTCGGACAAGATCGAGAAGCAGACGTTCGCCTCGTCTAGCCTCAGTCTGGATGCTTCGATGAGATGCGAGTACCAATGAATAATGTTCCGTGAGATTAAAACTCGCGGTTAGAGCCAGGGGAGCGATGCTCCGCTTAACCCCGGAGCCATCTCGTTTCGCTGCGGCCGAGAAGTTGACTTTTCCTATAACAGCATCTTCTCTTGTTTGCAGTCTGATCCCCGCTGTCGCTTCGTATTAGAGCACCATCATTTCGGTTGGATGCGCCCAGTTCCTCGCTCTCCTCCCTCTTCGTCGTCCTCCCTACAATTTCCTTTCTCGCGCTCATTCGCCTCTGCTGCCTTAACTCGCTAGACAATCTTATCTCGGATGTTCTCGGCACGACAAGTCACGCTGATGTATGTATGCGTTCGCTGGAGCGTTGTTTTTACCTTCGACCGAGGCGTCGCGTGGGGTTTCATAGCGGATTGCCCGGAAATTCTCCTTCGGGAAAATTTCCACGCGAGGCAAGCGAGCCCTAAGCATATCTCTGTTTGAGGGGTGCTGGTTCTAAAAATGATCTGTGCTGCTTTCCGTATCGCCGTCGTGAAAGTCGTCTCAGAAGAGAAGACAGATATTAAATGCAATGCGTTCCTCTCAGTGCGATAAGTTCTGCTGGCTTCTGCTGATTGTTTGCAATGTGCCAGTGGGGCACCGCACTCTGACGCTCGAGAGTGCAGATCCAATGAACGCTGCAGCTGTTTGACGAGAAACAGACAATCTTCTCTCCACCGCACTCATTTCGTTCCAGAAGCGAAAAGTTTGAAACATCCTATCCCGAAGGCGCTGTTGGTCTGTGCCATTCCTCATTTTCGGCTCAGGAAAATTGGAAAGTCTAATATGCGCTCTGGTAGCTCGGTTTCCTTTCTTGCTCTCATAAGAGCTGGGAACGAGTTTCCCGCGAGTTGCTGCAGCTAGCGCCGTTTTTCGAGAGGTAGATTCAAGGCGCAAGAGGGACTCACGTAGCACGCCTACTCGATCGCGGGATCCTCTCGTGTGCGGATAGAATAATTATATGCATCGAATCTTTTCTCTCAAGCATTTCGGAACGGAAACGCTCGCCGAAAGTTCTGGCGAACAGGCTGGCGCTCACACGAGCCTGATTTCAAAGGGGCACCAAGCTCTTCGGTCCGTTCCGGTGTGCTGCCTTCGGTAGTGACGATTAATCGTCGTGGGGTTTCGGCTGCGGGAGCGGAGGACGCCGTCAGGAGTCGTGGTCTGTGCCCCGATCCGTCCGCAAGATTAACCATCGACTCAATCTCGGTAGTTTCAGGTGCGTCCCTGATATAAGAGTGCATTGCCGGAGATCCGCAGACGCGGAGCTCATTGGAAGGGAATCTCATCGGAAGAGGCGAGGCCACGGAGAGTTTTTATGCAATTGAATGAGGTTTTAACACGCCGACCAGGAGTTTTAGAGCATCGTGGAAAGGCTGACAGACCGCAAAAATTTAGAAACTGTTCGTCCCCTCGGTTCTGGGAAGGGAAAACGCAGGCGGAACGCGATGGGACGATTCTTTTACCGTGAGGTATATCCCGACCACATCTGGGAGATCGGATCCTCGATCTCGCAATATTCGAGAAACTGGAAAATTTTGTGATCGCAAAGAAAATATTAGCGAGGGGGATGAAATTGTATTTGGACGGCTCTCAAATCCATTTCCCTGATCAGAATTCGTTTCCCTTCCATGCGCTCTTCTCCTGCTTGGGTCTGACTGAGTCTTGCCATCAGAGTCACGATTGTCCGAAAACTCGACAGCATTCGTGCTCTCCGGAGCATTCTTTTTTCGTGCACATCGATCTCAGCCTAAACTGATTGCATAACGAACGAGGGGGATTTCATGGACGAAATTCCCTCGCAGAAATCTATACGGCGGAAGCTTCACGATGTCAGGAAGGTACACGAATGACTGACAATGAGCTAGATTCAGTGTTCATGGTATGCCGGGAACAAATGGAGTGAAACGTCTCGAGGACGGCTCGGAGAGCTTTGGCTGAGCTTGAAATCAGTCTCATCGAGTGACTTTTTTGACGAATTGTCTCGGAACTTGAGCACAAGCGGGGAATTCGCTCCATCAGTCTTCGAGAGCTGTCGGTAAGCGCCTACAGACGGAAGCTTCCAAGAGGCGAGACTCCTGTGACTCCGTTTGTACAGGCCTCGTAGGCCTGCTCTCGATCGCAGGAAAAACTTCCCGTCGGGAGTCTTCCGGAACTCTTCCGGGCGATCGTCATGATGTCGTCGATGCGAGTACTCGTTCTACTCGTGGATTGGTCCAGCCGCCGCGATGCAGGTCGGTTTTCCCGCAGGAAACTTTCGAATCTGTCGAGTCCAGACTAGCCGCTGCAGAGCATACACTGACCCGCTTCGATATCACGAGGGGATTCCGAGCTGCATAGAGAGTTTTAGCGCCGAGCTCCATATTCGAACGAGATAACACCACCGTCACGAAGCTGAGTTAGTCGATAAATTCTGCGTACGTGAGAATTTCCAGCGCGTTCAGGATCGCGCTGCCGCTCGTTCGTTCGTTTTCGCGGCTAGCGAATGGTTCGCCTAGGATAGTCGTATTTAATAGCACTTGGTTATAGTCTGTCTTGTGAGACTAGTCTTCGCTATCAACTTACCCAAACACCGATCCGAGCTTTGTGTTTGGCAAGTTCTTTATTGTAGATTTGATGTTGGACAATTCGAATCCTTCGTGGGCACTTGAAGCCGGTTTCCTGGAAGAGAAATTGCAGAAGTCAATCGCAGAGAACGAAGATGGGAAGGAACGTCGTACCACCCCGCTAGGAGCTTACTCCTCGCTTTCATGGTGGGATGGGGACGAGCTCGTACCCATGCAGACAGAGGGACGATATTGGAGGTGCCGTCATATTCGCTAATGCACAAACGGAAAACATCGAGAGAGGGGACACTAGCCGAAGTGAGCTGAGTGCGCGGACCCGGGATGTGGCTCTTTGTTCCATATTCACCCCGACGAGCTCGGTCGCTGCGTCGTCGACCGTCCCGGGGGAATAGGAGAATACATTGATGTCGGACAGACTTTTTGTTTCACAACGAGATCTTTATATACTTCTTCCTACCAGACATGCTGGTGGATTTCGAAAACCTGCGGATCTGGCTGGGGTTTCCTTCATTAGCCATCTGAGGGAGATGTTCAGAGCGATAGTTTTCGGGGACATTCGGCCGACGCCGAAACTTACTTCTGTGACACGACGCGAAAATTCCCTGATCGGGCGTCAATTTCCGTGAGAGCCGGTACGAGAGGATTCGAAGTCCCCAAATAAACTTGTTACACGGAGCAGGTTTTTCCAGTAGGGACGCAGTTCCTGTACGACCCGCCCAGCGATATGCTCCGCAATCACACCTCGCGATCTCGCGGATCCCTCATACGATCCGTGAGAACGATTCCGTCTGTATCGCGATCCCTCCAAGTTCGAATGATCCTTCGAGGAGACGCTCATATTCGAATATCTATCAGAGTTTATACGCAATGCTCGACAGAGTACAACGGTGTCGCTTCTCTTTTGAATGCATTACTGTCATCGAGTCCGACGAGAGGAAATTGGATGAAGAGTTCACAGACAATGGATCATCACTGCGCTGACTTCAGCCCGCTTGGGGGATTTGTTGGAGCCTCGCGGGTGGTATGGCCAGCGGTGGTCGCTACTGCTTCTGCTGCGTTATGCCTCATCATCGGTAATCTCATCAAGGCAAGAAGCGATGGCAGCAAGGCAAGTCAGACTGCCTGTCCGGCTGTCCGACCGTCCGAGAGCGCCGCGCCACCGGTGAGTGTGCCGGAGAAGGACACGTTCGACGAAAGTAGAGTGCAAAGGAAGAACGGAGACGACCGTCGGGACGACGACTGCAACGACCAGAGCCAAAAGAGAGAATTATCTTCTCATCGCCTGGCCGTCATCATCATTGTCCGCCGCTGGAAAACCATTGCGGAAAGCGGCGCCATCGAAGAAAGTGAGAGAGGACGAAAGTGAGTGCACTAAGCCTGAAGACAAAGAATGAAATGATGGCTCCCGTTCTGTTCGAATAATAGACGGAAAGAGAGAGGGGGCACGCGGGCGAACCTGTCCGCCCAAAGCCATCGTCTTCATTTGGTCTCACTCCTCAATTTCGATCGAGCTGGGTGAGGAAGAAGTAGTGTTGGTGGTGATGGTTGAGGGGCTTGGGAACATCATAGAGCGGTGAAGAGGCATCAAGCCGGGAACGCCCCTGTGCTCTCAACAGTTAGCATGTGCTCTTCCTCTTCTGGGATTGAGGTCGAACTTTTCTCGTCAGCTCATTCAGTCCGGCTTTGCGATTCGCTATTAGCGTTCGAGGGTCTGCAGGCCGGGAATTCCCTCTCGAGTAGTTCTCGAAATCCTGCGGCTTTTCCCGATAGGATAGAAGCAAGGACAGGCTGCCGGAGGTGAGGAGCGAGTGGGAGGGAAAACAACAGAAAAAAACGAATCTTCACCAGAGCCTCAAATCCAACACACTCCGCAGAAAATTCTCGAGAATTCGGAGAAAATTGCGTCTGTACACCCCCTTCGGTATTCACGTTTGGATGCGTCATACGTATCTTGCCAGCTATCGTAAACGAATGGGTTCTCGAGCATCCGATGCCGCCGTGCCGCCTCCGCAGCATAGGCTCCGATGCAATCAGGTAGCGACCGTGAAACGATCATCCCGCTACGAACATCGTCGTCGTCATCATCATCATCAACGACATCATCGTCGAGAGAGCCGTAGGAATCAATTCATGTTTCAGCGGATCACGTTGCTTCCTCGGACTTCTTCCGTTCGAGTGGCGAGACACTGATTGGTCATTGGATGACCAGCTCGCTCGCTCGTCGGGCGGGTGAGCGGGGGCGGCGGCGGCGAGGCTCATTGCATCGATAGTAGCAGACACGAGAAAAGAGATGATTGCCTCTATCGCTCCTACCAAAAGGTCAACAAGTCGTTTCGGAGCTGCAACCCGTTTTATTAGCGATAGCAATCGGAAAAGATACAATTTCTCTTCTTGAAACGTTTCTCCCTCTGCCGGACCCACTCCCCAGTCGTCGTTATTTTCTGCTCGCAATCGACAGACGATCGGAAGAACCCTCGGATACGATTCATGGCTGATAGCGATGCTGCCAGCGCTGTTCATAAAAACAAGAAAACAGAAACGAATACGAAAGCGATGCAGCACGTCGACATCCATGCGTGAGGACGTGCGAATTCCGAGTCGTCCGCATGACGTGCTACGATCCGGAAGTGCGCGGAGGCAGGACAGCGCTGCCTATCTGATTCATACATATACGCCGCCCTTGCACGCCTTCGCTCATATCGGACAGATTTCGCAAGGGTCAAATGTATCACCTTAAATCACTAGACGAGATCGGTAGGAAGAACAATTGCACCCTTAGGGCTAATGCTGAAAGGCAGACCTGAGAGGGGGAGTGTGCCGCTTTTACGCGAACTGGCGCGAGATTCCAGCATCAGGTGGTGTCGTAAAAATGATTTTGGTGACCTTCCTCCCGCTCCGTCAATCTTCCAATCGATCCCTCAAAGCTGAACGATATTCGTAATGGAGCCAGGAGTCCAATGAGTGAGTAGGAAACCCACGACTCGAACCGATTTTCGGACCGGAAATCTCAGTTCCGAGGAACCCGGTGAAGAACGATAGAGCTCGAAGCGCTATGTCGACGCAGCGATGGGGATCGGAATTATTATCCTCCCCTCCGTATACGCCGGACAGCCTCCTCCGGCAACTTTGTTAGTGTAATCTCTGTAGACTCTGTAACACGAGCCCGAGACTTGATTAAGTATGCGCTTGATGACTCGAGACGTGATACACCTATCGAGTCTCGAGCACGGACACTGAGATTGAGCAAGGCGATATAGAGTGCAGTGTAAACTCTGCGAGCCAGTCGACACTCGAGGCGCAATCGACTTCGGCATATTTTCCCGTCTGAATATTGAGACATACGAGAAATCTTCCAACCTCCAGCGAATGTAGTTCCACAAAAAGCCATTTGAGTTGCCCCGAGATACATTAGCGAGGGGAATAAACGAATTTCATCAAGCTCAGCGGATCATCCCGAACAGCGGCTAGGGCGCATTCGCGTCACGTCATTTTCCTTAAGCGATCGTTGCAAGCCAAATTTTGCCTCTGTGCGAAGAACTTCGAGAGAGACGGTGCAGCGCGCCATTAGCGAGCCCGCGCGGCGAGCTCGACCTCGGCTCGGGAAGGAAAGTCGATTGTGTTTTTGTTCCATATCGAAATTTTGCTCTCACGGATTCGACTGCAGCCAACAACGGGAAATGTCTATAATCCAGAGAGACTCCATCGGTACAACGAAATTAGAATTACGGCGACGTAGACTCTGTTTTCTCGAGTGCACGGGGGAGTTGTTCGCGCTCGAGTCAGCGAATATTCGAATATCGGACGAGCGGTAGTAATTCGGTTCCAAACGCGTTCGAATTCGCGTTCGGTCGCGCGGATCCTCCCATCCTGAGCGAGAAGCGATTTCAGCTAAATCCCTTCTTCGTCTAGTCCGTTTCCGTTCTCCAGGCATTATTCAGCGGTGGGGATTCCGAATGGAGCAAACGACGGAAGACGACATAGAAGAGGGAACGTGAATCGGGCAACTCCCAAAACGAAAACTCGCTGATGCACTGCACCTCGCCGTCGTTGTAGGGAGCCCTTTGCAGAGCCGTCGATACTCGCACTATGCCCGCCGCCACCCTGTTCCAACTTGTTGCAGATTTACAGCCTTGCTCCGGAGGCTCAAGGTGATTGCGTCAGCCCGAGAAGCGAAACCTTCCGGTCGTTCAGTGAACGAGCAGCTCGCGCAGATCGTTCAAGTCGACCGACCTCAACTCTCCACGACCCTGACAGGTTCCGTTCGGCACATACATAGATCAGTTCTGCGACGACTCTCTTCTCATTCCGAAAAGTGGCTCACGTCGCGTCTTCCGCGTATCCCGAAAGGAGCCGGCGCAAGTCTTTTCAGGTTCCCAGCAATCTATGCACATGCTGTAATAACGAGAGCGTGGCGACGTTCTTCCCTTATCTCCTGCGAGGTCAGAGACGTTCTCCGGAGTGTGACTCGGGGATCCGTCGTCGGTGAACAGTAAAGCACGCGACTCGTCTCCGAGGAAAACTTGGCCGCCTCTGCCCCTCCAGGAGAATGCTCTCTCCTGCGTCGGAGCTCAATCCGCTGCTCAATGTGCCTCTGCTCACAATCGGCTCACATGAGGAGCAGGAGATGCGGTTACGGCGGGAATTCGAAGTTCGGCCACGAAGGATCCTGCGGTATCTGAACCTGGCCCGAAGTAGCTAGGGCCGTTGCGCGTTCTCAGGAGAAAGTGTTTCGCGCCTGAGGGAAGTGCCAACTTTGGGCCAACGTCGGAGGGTTGACCACTGTGCTCTAACTAAGATGATAAGTTCATTAGTCCCCGTGTCATCGTCACCGAGAGGCTCCAGCTATCGCTGGAGTAGTGCCGACAGCCGAGCTGTCGAATCGTAATCCGCACGAGCGAACCCTCCAACAACCTGACGAAGCAGGCACGACAAGAATACCGCTTGCTCAACTGGAGTGAAACAAGAAAGTCTCGCCGACGACGCGCGACGGGTCCTCGGCGAAGCTTGGTAACCTTTTCTTTGAGCGGCGAGTGACCCCCGTTTTCTCGTCGCTGCTTGAGTGAAGCGACGCATTTCAACGAAAGAGAGTTTGCGCCCGCCAGACTCAGCGCTTTGTGCGTTATCTGATAACCACTTATTTTCAGAGTTCCGAAACGGTTTGGCGGCCTCCGATTTCCCGGGGAGGGAGGATGCTGAAGAGGCGGCGCCGAATTTCCGTTTCCCCAGCAGCGCCCAGCAGACGGACCAAAAGAATGTGTCCATCCAAAGAGAAACTGATTCTGTCGCTTGGGAAATCTTTGCCGAATTCTCGTCCGTTGCTCAACGCATTCCGAATTTCGCATTCGAATCCCATCGTTTTGTTTTATTAGAGAAATTGCTATTTGTCGCGCGCTCGGTCGCTATGCTCGGCCAGTGAATATCTTCGCGTACTTTCAGTCAAATCGAGATGAATTCTGCTGATACAATCTGACTCGACTCCTAGGGCGTTGTCGTGCTCGCGCACTCTGGTACACCCGATCGAAACAATCGGTCGGAAATTATGCGAACACTGAAACACTATAAGATAGCGCCGAGAGAAGTGAAGAATTCAACGTCTCCCAAGGCCGAATTCGGATCAATAGCCTCTTGTTGGTTTTTCACCAAACACGCCTATTTTGAGAATATCGGATAGCGTTTTACGCACATGGAGACGGTTTGCATCAAAGATGACAAAAGGCCTTCGGGAGCTTCGCGGAGAGCTGCTCTCTCCGCGGAGGGTTCTGTGGCACTTCGCGGCGCTCCGAGCTCCGCGAAGCTCTGAACGAACCTCGGGGCGACGGAATTGAGTAACGAAAATGCCGCAATGTGCTACGAGCCTACACTAAAACGAAACTGCGTTACGAGTCGTGTGCTGCCCCATCGAGAAAATGACTTGGAGACTCGAAATATTCAGCCTGGATGAATTTATCGAGCGATAGGTCTCTCCTCCGCTTTTGGTGAATAGTGATTCCGAGAGTGTTTGATAGTTCTCACAATCACACCCGCGGTGCGCAACTCGATCGATGCAGCGCGAAAATTCGTTCTATATTATATGATCGGAACTTATACCGATTTCTCTGTGAGAATACCTCTCCCCCCCAATGTACGGCCCGTTGAATTATCGCGATATTTGCCGCTTCGGCAGAACGTCAAGTGATCAAATCTCGATCAAACGAACTGTCCTGCCCATACAGAAAATTTATGAATGCCTTTCCTGATTATGATGCCAAGAGGGAGCTGTGAGCAGAGGCAGAATAAGGCAGAGGCAGAGCTCCGTTCTCCGCGGGCTTTGGGCCGCGCTCTGCCAAGCCCAGAAGCTCCGCTCCAATCTCTGGCAAGCATGTCAATTATGTGATCCCGCTCGATTCGGAGGGAGCTTTTACGAGAGGGCCGTTCCAGACCATCTGAGGACAGGAACTTTTAAAAGGTCATCCGCTCGTTCATTCGAATCATCAAGTCGCAAATACTCTGTTTGTAGGAGTGTGGCCGTTCGCGCAGTCGAGAGCGAAGCATCGGCGACATTTGCTTGACCGGCCTTAAATTACCATCGCTTCGCGATTGGTGTCGGGAGTCGCTTTTTCCCCCAAGAGAACGCCATGGAGCTTTTCTCCTCAGGTATGTCGACTCTTTCTGAATTTCGAAGCGAGGTCTATTCGATGAGGAGTATGCCCGGAGAACATAGACCCACGTCGATCAACAGCCTTCTTCCGCGAAAAAATTGCGGGCGCACCCAGATAGGGGTACGCACGCGGCTATTAACGTCAGTGTTGATGATAATGATTCTTCTTCGGCTCTAAAACGATGGATGGTCCATTAGAGGCGGGGAAATCAGAATTGAGTTCACGTTGCGCACCCGGTCTGAGTGCAGAGGTAGCGGGAAGACAGACGGGACTCCAAGACCGCCGAAGGTTGACGGTGGCGTTGTCGGGACGGCTGTTTCTTCCTCGGTTAGGCTGGGATGGGCCAAGGCAAGGGCTAACCGTCTCGCTTCTCGGGTCCGTTGGAGCTTGCCGGAGCGCCAGCAAACGCTTCGCAGAGCTCTACATGGTGCTTCGCTGACTGCTTCGCGGATCGAGCATGGACGTACAGAGCTGCTGCTGCGGCTGCCGCTGCTACTGCTACTACACACTACTACTATCCATTGGGTGTATTTTTAGCATGGGGACCTTTGGGAAGCTCGGCGGAGGCTTGTCGGAGTCGACTTGGGCTTCGCTGAGGGCTTGGCGGAGCCGTCCGCACTCCGCTGGGTTCTCTGCCAAGCATCGGCTGGCTCCGAGAAGCCTCAACGGTTGATATCCGTTTGCTCGAATGCCAAGTCTCGAGCAGTTCCGAGGGATTCCCCGTTGCTCAGTCGGACCACTTGCGTTATATTGGATGCGTATAGCCCCGGGTGACTCTCTGGACGATGTTGACGCATGAACGAAGCGTGTCAGCACATGCAAGAATAAGAACGACCGGAACGAAGCAGTCGAGGAAGCGGCGCGGCTCCGAGCCATCTCGGCTGGATGATCCGGGTCGCGGCCAGCTATTTACATCCACGCCTTCCTGAATTACCGGTCGCTGTACCGGATTCCGCTTGCGGTCCACGGTTCCGAATCGACAATTGGCCGAGGAGCTATTCTCGCAAGGTCGAGCTGGGTCATGTCGAGGGCAGTGAATGGCTCTGAGGTCGGGCCATCTCGCTTGACTCTCAGTGGAAATTCCGAGCCAGTGAGACGTACATGGGCGAATCGATCTCGAACCTTTCGGGGAGGAATCGTGAAACGCGAAGGACCCCGATTGTTAGCCAGCCTTTTGCCCGAGCTCAGATCGCTCGTCGGGGCTCCGAGATGGAATTTCACATTTCCGGTCGAATGAAATCGACCCGCGAACGATCGGTCAGCTCCGACGCGATTCGATTCTGCGAGAGAAGAAATTGATCGAATTCGGAATTCGAGAGCTGCGAGGGAAAACCGGAATATGAGCGCCGGTGATGCCTTGTCGGATGAGTGCGATGCTCCGACGGGATTCCGTGGTTTCTATCTCGACGGCGATATCCCCCTCGGGGAAAAGGGAAGAATGACTCGGGTATCCGCGGGAAACCGACAAGGACCAAAATCAGATGAAGAGTCGTGAAGTCGTCCGTCAGTCTTGTTGATCGTCTCCAGCGTCGCAGCTGTTCGTTCCCATCGGACAAGTGAGCCCGATCCCTGATGGACAGGTTCTTACGATATACCAGCCCGCCGACGAGAGCGAAAGACACGAGCGTGTCCTTCTGTCCTCGTCCGAAGCTTCCTCCTCTCGGAATCGAAATCCTTTCGTGGGAAGTCGCTCTCGTCTCGTGAAGTGACGCAACGCCGCGCTGCTCGAGCTGGAGAGGGCTTCTGGCTCGATCCTCGCTGCAGAGCGACTTTCCTGACGGGATTTCCCAAGGGAACTTCCAGACGGACCTCCCAAACGGAACTTCCTTGTTCCACCCCGAAAAATACATATACATACATATTCAGATACATACATGTACAAACCCAACCATCCGTCTTTTCATCTATACATTCATTTATTCACGCTTTCGGCCGGACGGTGCCCCACACACGCCGCTCGAGCGAGTGGTCGAAGAAGTTCGTCCCACGTTTCTTGTCGTGTGGCTCTATCTCGTTCCGATATCGATTTATGTGTCCGTTTGTATCGTGCGATGAGTGTTATCTCTGGCACATTGACTGGATCTGTCGTTCCTTCCCCGCCGAACGACGCTGTTCCCCTTTCCCCGTCCGTCCATTTCGCCACTCCCCAGACACGCGATGTCGAGGTAGATCGGATGAAAATAAGCTCAGAATCATTGACTCTGACAGACGAGCTGTTTCGCTTTGATGCCGGAGAACTGTCAAAGCGAATGGGATAGACGCAGCAGTGGAACTACTGCGATTGGAGAGAGCTTTTGAATTACCAGGCCAGGTATACTTACGTATCGATTCGAGAGAACATTTGAAATTGAAATGAGATGGCTCTCCTCTGATACTGTCGCGTCGTTGTGATATAGAGCTCCCCGAATGTTGTTCTTGGAAGTGCAAGAGTTTCTCTTCGCGGGAATGAAACGTTGCGTTCGTCGGCTTCGCCTGTCCGTCGGATTTTACCCGAGACCGATGGAAGGGAGTCCCGCGGGACAGGAAAAATAAATAAAAACAGATGTGTCTCGTGCGACGCAGAGAAGCAGTACTGCGAGAGCGCTTCAGTTTCCTCACCGCAATGAAGCAAAGCGTTAATAGGATCGCCCTTAGGCGTAAAGTCGTCTTTGGAGCAGTAAAACGTTTATCGCGGGACTTCGAAGACCGTCACAAAAATACACATGAGTCGATGATATTCTCGCGCATCGACTGGGGAGAGGCGGCCGAGAGGGATCTTCGGATGCAGCCTCGATACAAATTCGAGTCCGCTCGGACTCATGTGTTTGTTCCAATATCACTAGCCAGGGCGTGCTCCTTCTGCTTCCGTTTCCTTTGCCTTCGGTGTCACGTCTCACGCACCCGATGAGGAAGCGGCGGATCTCAGGACATACGATTTCTGAACAACACATTCCGAGCAACATATCCCTAGTTCCTGACCTTGGATCCTCGGTGTGGATTCTCGTGTTTTTTGAAGTGTCTCTATTTTTTTCTGTTCACTATTTTCCGGTAGAATATTTTGGCGATATAGCTGGATGGCATGTTTCCTCCCGTCGCACCGTCGAGGAATCAATAGGAATTACGGAGGAACCGATAATCCCGGGAAACCTTGGAGAGTCGGCCCTTGGATGCCGCGATATCGATCCCTGAGCCCCGATTCGATTCATCCGCCATCTACGTGATGTGCAAGGGATTCGAGTAAATATTTTCTCCCATCAAGGACCGAAGCATCCACAGGGGAAAGAATTCGCGCGGAAACATCAGACGAGCCACCCAACCTGGTATACTCCCTCTAATGTCTCACTTCCAGTTTACGGCGTGGGGCTCTCGAACCGTCAGAATATTGCTCGTAACATTGCGTGTAACGAACAACGGACGTTCGACTGAACAAGGAGTTGCGAGATGCCAAACTGGTGTAATCTACGCAACGGATTGGTCGTCGGAGAGTGTCCCCTGAGGCTCCTGTTATAACGTGATCTCCGCCGGCATAGTCGGTCTAATGGTCAAAGTGGTTGATTGAATTTGGCCTCCGCCGGCAGGCAAGCCGGTCGGCCGGTGTCAGGAGTCGATGCTGGTGAAGGAGCATCTCAGAATATGCGCATCGGTGAATTACTCTCCTAAGCGATCATTGGAGCAAGCGCATAACGCATCGCGATGCACCCTTTTCGACGGCATGAGCGAAAGATTCTAATAGCTCTGATGGAATTAGTCGGCTCGCTCGGCAGCAGCGGGACTCCCAGAAGCCTCGCCGGCAAGCTCTGTCGAATGAAGCAGCGAACTATCATGTATACCGTTCTGACGACTATGATGAAGATATAAAGAAAACGGGGCTTCATCGTTCGTTTGATGAGAGTTTCGCTGGCTCGTCTGCCTCTGTCCGTCGGGGGAGTCATTAGGACAAGGTATGTGCACACGCATGCTGCTGCGTACTAAACACACAGCGTATCGGAACTCACTCTAGATCGATTCCGATTCGCGACGGGTCGCTAAACGCAACCCGATCGCTCAACTGCCGCGAAATGTTCCGCGTTGGTCTGTGTGCCTCTCTATTTCTATGTTTGCCGGTACAATACTCCACGAGGAGGCTCTATCCTCCGTTCGTGCAGCGGGTCTGCGAGATACCTACTTTTCCTCATTCATTCGATGGGTCGCGCGCCCTCTGATCTGAATCCGTGAAGCTCCAATAGCGATTCCTTAAGCTCCATGTTCAGCCGTGTGAGGACAAGAACGGGGAGCGGGTCCGTGCCTTCCATACGATGGACCTTTGCTTAATCACAAATCCTTCCAGCGAGATTGCCCACTCAATAGGTGGCTCGTTCTGTGGGCTGAACTTTCCTCGGCTCGACGCCAACGCTCAATCGTCCGACCACCCAGTCGAAGCGGCAGATGTCTCGCTTTTGACCTCTAGCTGGCTGCGTAGGTTCCATAGGATCCGCGGCCCATACGCCCATTCAGCCCACACACCCCATCCCGCTGATTTGCCGCCGCCGTTGGTCCGCCGACTACCTTCGATCGACGACTGCACAGCTCAATCTATTTGAGTGGGCAACTCTCAGCGGAAAGCTCAACTCCTTATTTCCGCATCTCCTACGCGACGTGTCTGGGAATATGACGGTGGGATATAAATCGGGATATGATGGTGGTTCGTTTTTCGATGATAATAATGATAATGATAACAATAATTATCATCGTTGTCATCCTCGAAACATCGGAGCTTGGGTGAATCGAATCCTTCCGGTGCCTCAGCGGTCGAGAGGGAGCCAGGGCTACCGTTTCCTATACGAGCGTTATGCTAATAGACATATGCTCCAGTTGACAGGTAGGTATGAAAGGAAGTCCGACTCGGCTCGAGTTCACAATGGATTTTCCATGTCAAAAAGGTCCCTACAAATAATGCCTCCGCTAAGCTTCGAGGAGAGCAGCCTTCCAAAGGAGCAAGCCCACAGGCGACCAAGGATGAAACAGCCTGGGTAAGCACGGACACGCTTGAATGGGGTGACCCTGTGCGTGACTCCCCGCCGGAGTCCGCTGAGCCCCGTGACCCGGGCAGATCTCCACCCTGTCGCTGCCGGCCGCATCCACTTCTCGTCACGGGGCTCCTGCGAATGGTCGTATTTTTCCTCCTTATCGAGTTCCCAGTGAGTGTTGCGGAATTCCGTGTACGGCAATCAAGCTCAAAGGGATCCGAGGCCGTTTATATTTAGATCAGTGCTGAATCCGCGGACAATGAAACTCCGAGGCTCTCAGTCGGAACCTCGACCCAATTTCTGTTTTTAGTCCGGATAATTGTACGGGCAATGAGACGATCACGAACCCTCCACCGTCGAATGGCAGTTGAAGTGTGTGTCTCCCCCTGCTCTGCTCTGGTACAGGTCACCGTCATGACTATCTTCCAACACGGGAGAAGAAGCGGAAACACAGGACCCGGCACTGAGAGGAGTATTCTGCTCCGCGTTCGGTCCGGGGCTTGAGGATCATCGGCTCCTCCATCTTCCCACCGTTTATTGAAAGAATTGATCTTGGAATTGTCAACACAAAGAGGAAAAGTCGATGGAAAAGGAGAGGCTCTACCGTCGGAGCTATTGATTGGACAAACTACCAGGTCGTCCTGCGAAGGCTTGAACAATAAATCCACGCCCGAACGGCTGGAAAATAAATCGATATATATTGAGATATTAGACATTCGGAGGAAGATTGGCAGGAAAAGCTCCCGGCCAAAAACCCCCTCGCTCTTCTCTCCGGAAAGTTCCCACTGCCGTCTGCGATTCATCAGAATTTGCACTTGAACCTGTGTAGTATGTATACATTCTGATAGCCAGCACCTGCGATTACCTCATACCACGACGTCGCGATCGTGGGAACCGACCAGACTTTTGTCGATAGTGATGCTCCCGGATTGACGGGTCGTACGGATATTCCGCTGAGCCACAAAAGTGATAGCTAGGTAGGTGGGTAATCGATTAGGATTCACGATGGTCACAAAGCCGCCTTCGGGGTTCTCAATGGATCGCTCATCCGGGAGTTGGTCGAAAGTCGGATAGTCAGACAGTGCGCTATTCGCTGCTGATCTGGTGACGAGCTAATCGGAGCGCTCCACCGCAGCGCATTCCTCAATGCGTGGTGTGCCTGCGGGACCGAGCTCGCCCGCCTCACGCTAGAGTAAACGCGTTGTAAACTGGTCATTGACGAAGAGGATCTGCGTAACTTCCACCTGCATCCTTTCATCCCTCCCGTCCCCTCACGTGGTGCGTCGCACCCCTGCCGTACTTCATCTTCTCGTAAACCGTCTCGACCGGCCGGCGAGCGAGCTGCCGGCCGACCGTACGAACATGTTCCGCACGCTATAGCAGCGAGAACGATCAAGTTTTCCTAAATGCCCCGAGACCGCTACACCTCTTGAATCTCCCTCGGGCTCACGAGCGCGAACATCCAGATCACGGAAGCTGCTCCTTGATTCTTCGATAGAAATTCCCCGCGGTCCGACCGTGGAGTATTATCGAAGGTTTTCTCCAGCGAGGGAAACCACATATTGAGTCAACAGATGAACCATAACGCATTTTCCCCAATCGGCATTCAGGGATTGATTCCTGTCTGCACAATTCAATAGAGGGCGACCCATCGCTCGTAATTCCATGATCAAGCTAAGTTCATCGGGGTCTTGCCCAGCTCGCAAATCAGCAGTTTGTTCCTTGTTCCCGACGAGTCTGTACTGCGGTCTATTTGGTCTCCTAATCGTCAGACCACCTCCCCGTTTGACCGAACGAGTAGAGCGCAGCGGCAAGCGTATAATTATCTAATTGCCTACGAAGTCTGAGCGTCGGACGAGCTGCTGCAACAACGGTGCCGGCGGCAGTGACATCAACAGGAGCCAGCCACACTAGACGACCAACGACTCGCTAAACCGCTCGAATCTACGTCCCGTGGACGATATAACAGGATTATTTGCTCGATCTTGGCTGGTTCCTGAAAAATGACCCCGCTCTCGGGCAGTCGGTGGACGAAAAGCTTAGCGCTCATAGGTCCAGACACTCAGCAGGGACGCTGTCCCGGTGCGAAGAGAAAGAAATACAATGGAATTGCTGTGAGCTGGAATGAGTGGAGTCCGTCTATCAGATGCAATGAGCTCGTCAGTAAGTCAGCCAGCGAGCGCGGCGGAGAGCCGTGCGGGAGGGGAGGGGGGCGCTGGAGCTTTCGAAGGAGCATGAGCGCAAATTAGGTAATCACTTCAAAGAGGCTTTCAAGTACTGCTCCAATCGCTGGCATAGTGCCTGCAGCTGCTCGGGCGAGTACCGCGTCGACTGCATACAAACCGCCAGAATCTGACTTGCGTTGGGCCAAAAGAGGAAAGGTCGGAAAAGTTCACGATGAGCGGGGGTGCTGGAAAGAGGGATGAGCTTGTCAGCTGCTGGAGCACAAGGAAGATTTGGTGCCTCGACCTTGATCCCGCTTGGCTCTTCAACTCGGTGCGACCCTACTCGCAGGTAGATCAGTAATGGACTTTTTCCGCACAACTGTACCGTCGCGACGTGGGAACAATATGAAATTCTCGGCATGATGGAAATCTCGACATCCACCAAGAGGGCGCAGGGAGCTAAAGGAGCGCCGGACTTCCTCATTCGCTCCTATGGTCCTCCCGAGTTGTCGATCCGGAATCTGATTGACTGCGTCTCTGAAGCCACCGCACTCCGAGTAATCGAGAAGCGCTCAACTCTCTTCTTGATGGAAGAAGGATGGGTCTCTCCAAAGCTCTCGCCCCAAAACGGATCAAATCAAGACTTTGGAGTATTTCGCCAGCGAGCGACTTTGTAATCGGCCTATCGACCAACCTGATCGATTTCGAAGCGATCGCTCAGACACTTCTCACATGGATCTCTTCATTCCTCCCTTCCGATGGGAAACCTTCAGAAGTCCACAAGTCATTATTTCTCCCGCACAGAATCGCGTAACATATAATGAGGCTCCCCATCGTTGGCTTCACATAAATGAATGATTTTCCGTCATTCGACATACTTTATCGGGAGAGGAGACCGGTAGTCGGAGAGGAACGGGAATATCTTTTAGATACTAAGGGAAATCCACCCTGTTCGCAAAATCGCAGATGTCTTAGAAAGAGCCCGTAGAGGGAGAAACCCAGCCGTCCTCTCTGTTTTGCGGCGGAAACGGCCCGCTCGGGCGTTTTCCCACCAACTCGCGCCTGTTTGTCTGCCAGCCGTTTGCCCGCAATCTGACCGGCACTCTGCCTGGTCTGGCACAGTTGCGCACTGCTTTATACATCGATCTCTCGGCTGCTGGGTCGGTGGGTCGGCCGGTCGGCTAGTCGTTGACGATAATGATTTTCCAAACATTATCCAGATCCCGTGCCCTCCGCCCGAAATCAGATCAATGCGGGGAACGTGCGTTGGTACCGTTCGCGCTCTGTTTGGAGGAAACATTCAAAAGTTTGCTCGCGTGTTTGTTTGCTTGGCAGCTCGCCGCTTTGTGCACCAGTCGGCTTGATTTGAGCAAATACTTTGAAATTCAATAACGCATATCGATCGAGATATTCATCGCCAGCTCGGCTGGGATGACAGCGACCCTTGTGCTCCGATACAGAATCGACTCTCTTCGTTAGCGTAAGCTCCGGAAAATCGACTTTGGGAAGCACCCCGATGGAAGTGCGCCGGATGAATCATTGGACATTCGTCAATCGGACCAAGCTCGCGGGGGGATAAAAACTCATCCTCCGTCGTTCGCCTGAAAAGGAAGCCGTAGATTTCCGCTAGCTTCAAAGTTCGTCGAGGCTGCGGGACATACGTACGCACCATCGCTGGGTAGGCAAAGTCTCGCAGCCGTGGCCACTGTCGTCGCCTTCTAGCGATACCTGCTTCATTTCTCAGCTTCCTTCGCTTCGAATTCTCCTGGGATCTTATTCGCTCGGGTTCGCCGCGGAGGAACCACGCAGCTAGCGACTGAACAGAGCTCCGCCAACGAAAAGATTTCCACGGTCTCTTTCGCGACCGGGAGGCTTGGTCGCTCGCTCGCGAGCTTGTCTTTTGTTGAGTGAGAGGATAGTGGCGAACAAAATAGAAGAACGACGAGGAGTTGACGACTAGGACGGCGACAACGACGTCAACTTCCCCGGCTTTGCAGTATACGAGCGACTAGCCGCGCCGGGCAGACAAATGAATCGACGGGAAAGAAAAGCCGTTTACCCACCTCCAGTTCGCTCGTTTGCTTCGCGACCTGGAGAGCGCGACAAAGAAGGAGTGACGAAGCTACCGCAACCGTCAACGCTCTCACTGGCGGTGCTCGCAATCGTAGACGGAGCTACGAGAAGAGATAAAGCTCCTCTGAAGAGAACGATGGAGTAGGCGGGAGGGCAGACAGACACAGAGAGCAGGCGAGAGAGGGAAAGGCTAACATAAAGATTACGACAAAGCGGTTTACTCCTCTTCGCTGGTCCTCTTACGAACGCTCGTAAAGGGACGAATACAGGATTGCACAGATGCATTTTCGAGGCGTATGAGCGCGGAAATCATGCCGTACTTTCTGTGCTCCGGTTCGAGTCGACCTGAATCCTGTAGGAGCTCCTGCAGGGCTGTCAAATGTCAGCCCGGAAATTTCGGAGATCTCTCTCCCCGAATACTTCTGCTCTTTCAACCGAGCGGAGAGAAACCAGCTCAGGATCGAAGCTTCTCTTTGGGAGGAAATCGGGGCAATCGCGTCCCATCCACATGGGTAGAGAACTCCTCCATGCCATCGACCGGAGCAGCCCGTGCGTTCCGACCTTCCCCCGGGATCTGCTCGCGGGCCTTTTTTCCCAAGTCCAGTCTCTGTATTGATTGCATGACATAAACTATCCATCGCAGGTAATCCAAGTAAATCAGCTGGTCTCTCCCTCTGCTCAATTAAGCAACTTGCGCACGCTCTTCGACGGGCTGAACAGAAGAACAGATGAAAGGACGGAAACAACAGGAGAGAGAGCATGAGGACCACACTTTGGAATTCGCGTGTAATTAAGTTTGGTCCCCTGTTGTTGGTCGAGAAAGAGCCGCAGCACTGCCATCGTGGAGAGCTGGGGGAGCTGCGGCAAACACTAGCGCATTAGCCGCACTTCTCTTTGTCGTCTCGTATGTAGTAGAATATCCTTCTCCGCTGCGAATTCCTGCCGCGCGCGCGCTGACACAAACCCTCAGACGCTTGCGGAATGGGAGGGACCAACCTCGTGCTCGCTGCGCCTAACAGAACCGTCTCATACGCAGACCGGGGACGTTGCTTTTTGTGGGTTTCCGGGCCGGGCTGAGACGATGAGATTATGACCTCCGAGACATCCGCGTCAACCTAAAAACTGTCTCACCGTGCTCACGTTCTTGAGACTATTTCCATGCTCAGGATTATGATATTTGTGGGGAGGTCAACCTGATTCCGATGGCCGTCTCTTGTCAGAAGAACAATGATTCATCGATGACGTCGCAGATCTTCGGATTCTTTCCTCCGAGATGAAAAGACCCTCGTCGAGCAGCTCTGGGGATCCGTCGGAGGATCCATTGTTGCTCCGAGTTTCTAACCCTTGATATTTCGTCAGCACACATCGTTAGCTCGGTGGAGGGTCGACGAGCGGATAGGGTCGACTCTATGTCGTACTTCCGGCTCCCCTACTCATTCAGCTGCTATTCTCCCCCAGAACCAGTCGTGCTGAGAAGTTCTTCAGATCGGCAGTCACGACTCCGAACGAGCGCGGAAAAGCTCACCGAGGAGTTGGGTCAAAGCTACGTCCGGGCACGCGTATATCCACTACTCGTCTTAGCGTGATCGAGACCGCTGTAACGACTGCTAATCCTCGCAAAGGAGCTCCGCTTAAGCTTCACAGCCCTCAGCACCTCGGTTCGTCTTGGCGCGGCACAAGTGCGCTCGATGCACCAAGTCATGAGGTATGTAGCTCGAGACCGCCGGCGCTAGCGGAACTTTTGTATGAATATGTATGCGGGGGATTGTATCCATGTGTACCCGGGCTAGAATGCATGCTGATCCCTTGTTTGGATTAGGAATGGAGTAACAGAGAGTAGACCCTCGTAAGCCGTGCCGAACGGTATAGGCGAGCAAATCTGCCCCTTAATCGCTATTGTTTCTCCCAAGTGCCGTACATCGGCTAACGCAATCACATTCCCACATGAACACACACAGACCCTCGCATACACGCCGGCCTCGAACAAACACACAGAAGCCTCTCATTCATTTTTTCCACCGAACAACAAACAACTCGTTTACCGCTCCACGCACGCGGAAATACTCTTGACAGTCTCCGCCCAGCGTTTTTCACTGATATAGTGGTCATTGAGGCACCTGGGCGCCGGATAATTGTTGATAGAGAAACTTTCATCGCGTCGTCTACGGGTGGCTCCAACAATAATTGAGTACGAATTCTAAAAGGCGAAATCATCGGCGATAAGCAGCTCGGTCAAACTCAATCCATTTATCATTCATTTTATCCACCGCTCAAATTCAGACCCTTTCGGGAACATCCCTCGTATGAATACCTGTTCAGAAGCTAGAGCTAGGAATCATATATACGACTCCGACCAAGATAATCCCCTCGAGCGGATGAGATGATCCCCAAGCACGATCGCGTTCTATAGCAGGTACAATATCACATTGATTGTAGGGAGAATCGATAGCGATCCTCTTATACTTGGGATGATGAATTCTCCAAGTTCGATCCGTCGGACTTCAATCGCTTGATCGCTAAGAAACCCATAAGGCATCAATCATCTCGCAAGCGGGTCCACTCGGGCTCGAGCATGGAGTTTCGCGAAAACTCCTCAAATTGCTTCCTCGAGAGAGACTTGTGACTTGGGAGCATCGGCATCGGGATCCGAAATCGATACTGATTACAAGCGGATAAATGCTCACGAATTCAGAGCTCATCAGAGCTTTGAGCGTCCGGCCTGCCCGAATGAAGGCTGGACTATATACATTTCTATGGTAACGTCCGTCGAAAGACGTCAACAAATCTTCTTCTCTCCCTCTCTCTTGCCCCGATGGGCAACTGTGATGACCCTCCCCGGCGGCTCAGGCTTCTACAACTTAGTGAACCTCCTCATTTCATCGGGACTTCAAATACGATCAGCAACACGGCGGAACTCGTTCAGTGAGTTCTACAGATGTATGTACAATCAGAGCCGACTCTCTCGGAACGATCGAATGAGAGATCCCATTGTTTCAAATACCCCAACGAATGATTGTCGGAATGGCTTTCTTCGGAAAGCGCGGCGTCCAAAGCCTTGGTCAGAGACTCTCTCGCGGACAGAGAGGGAGCGAGAGGAATACAAGAGAACTCCACCGTTTCGCATCGCTGCTGCTACGGGCAGGATCCGCAGCTCGGGGATCCTTCGCCGGAGGCCAGCGCAAATGCCCCTCTGGAGATCGATGCTCCGTCCGTGGGCGGAGGCTGCAGCGTCGGCAGTAAAGTTAATTTAAACTGTAACACTTATTTCTCTGAAGCAGGCTTCTCCTTGTGAAGGCCGCTCTTTCCGTTCTGCCACCCTCGGAAGGGAGGACAAGCGCGTGGACGGACTGCGGACCCGTCGATTGTGAGTATCCCGACAAACTCATGGATGCGGCGCTGAACTCTCGTTTCTTGTTTTGCGCGGATTCCGCAATTTTCCAAATCGGAGCGTTATCCCCACGCATTATGCGGACAGCCTGGCTCGGGCTGGAGACAGGCGACGATCCTCCGAGGCGGAGGCTCACAGCAATCTGGCTCTAGGCTGGTGACTATCCAACGCGTCCATGCATCCGATAGCGACATTCGTTATTGAATTAGGAATCGCGTCACTCGTCACGACTAGGAACGCTCGATCCTCGTGTATTCCCCCGGAGCCTGGGCTCGAACGCAGTCAACGCATCATGTCATTACATATATGAACGATCGGCGATTGAGAGCGCGCGTCTGCCGTTCTGTGTCAGATAAGGTGTTGTGAATCTCGCGAAAGCTGGATACAATAAGAGAAGGCTGCTCAGTCAGGAGTTGCACCGAATGAACGTCCACAGCGCAGCGCTTCCGTCCAAAAGAGAAAGTAGGTTGAGAGAGTAAATTAAAGGAGCAACCATATTGTATCCGCTGCGGCCGCAACGCCAACAGCATCAGGTGCTAGCGTGAGGGCATCTCTTAGACAGTCCAAGGGGCAAGAAGATGCAGGGGCTCCAGAGAAGGGGGAGGAGCCGGCAAGTCAGTCAGGGACTCGGCGAAGGGGAGAGCCTTTGTCAGGGGGGGAAGGAAGGCTGCGGCTCAACTGACGCTCTAAAATGAGTCCTGTCTTCCGAACGTACGAAATAACGAACGCACCGGACGACTCCCTAGGGAGGCTTCTTGCTGCGAGCGAGTGGCGAAACGAGTGAAGGAACACAACAGTCGAACTCAGGGCTACCCAGGGCTGTATGGAGGAGCCTCAGCTTTGGGTGGTGTTCTTTCCAGCGCGTAACTGCTCCCTTCTTCTTCCACCAAGGACGAGTTTTCATCGATTCGTCGAAGAAGGCGTGCACGGTTTCGGAGACTCCTCGCCTCGAGCGATTCTTTGCGGGGCACGGGCACCCCCCGGAAACGAATGAGGTATCGTGATACGATTCGATTTCGACATCTTTCGTTACGTGTTGCCGTCTTTCATATGTTATTGTAATGAGGAGGAGTGATCGACTGCGGAACAAGGGAGCGAGGTCTTCACACACCTCACGGCACAGAAAAGAGGGATTGAACTGGGAAGACGAATAGTGAATGCAACTGAAGGGAGGAAGGATTCGCAAGATTTTTGAGGGTAACGGGTCATACGACCGTATTGCGCGAGGGTAACGGCGGAAACGAACATTTGGTTCCCTGGAATCGTTTCCGAGAAAAATGGGAGTTCGTGCGGGAAGCTTTCTGTTTGGCATTCGACTGTGGGAGGCTCGGGTGTCGAAGAGAGGGACGGCGAAGGCGTCATCGCAAAAGTTGGAACTTCACTCCGAAACTTCCAACCTTAACCCGATGAATCGCGGGAACGGACCGAAAAGTCTCTAACTCGGTGAAATATCATCGGATGCGAGACTCTTTTCAGTCCCCGAGGACAGCATGCAGGCTCCGACGAGCTTGCGCGTGTCGAGAAGGTCGGTCTAGTCGTGATTGGGAAATCGGAGCAGATTGAAGTTTATGAACGGCAGTATTCGAAACTGATTGCTGAATCCATCCTCCGCTGAATTCAGGGGAGGAGGACGAGGGAATCTGGAGGGGGACCAGATGGAGTAAATAGAAGGAGAATGGATGCGAGAGAGGAGATACGGCATCAAAGCAGAAGAAGAAGAAGAAAAACAGCTGCGAATGGCTCTAGGAGGAAGTTATGCGGATGATGAAGGCAATAGTGGCTGCTCCCGCCACCAACACGACGTGCCAGCGATCGACTGAGTGAGAAAGAGCTCACTCGGTCTGTCGACGGGCCGAAAACACACGCAGCGAACGAAGGAATGGCGGAGGGCGAATGACGACGACAAAGTGAGCCGTCAATCTTCAAATCGAGCCAGTTAGCCGCCTGACCGGGGGAGAAGGGGAACAATAGCAAACCAGCAAGGCGCCCATGGTGAGCATGCTGGCAAGCACCTAAATTTGTGAGACAAACTGTTTGTTGCGTGTCCGTTGTCGGCAAATAATAGCTGACGATCGCCGTCGCTTTCCTTACTTATTACTACCGCCTATTCCAATCGGGCGAGACGCGGTCGTCACGGTGCGGCGTTCGATCGGAAATTATGGCCGATGCCAATTAAGAGCGGATCTGAGAAAAACTTGGTTTCGTGTCTTGGGAACAAACATTGAAACGAGGCGCGGAGCACCACCGGCTGTGCGAGCAGTGGAAGTGGTTTCACTCATCGTCCTTTTTTTTTGTTCTTTCTGCTCCTCTCGGCACCTTCTTTTTTCCCTGCTTCTTCTCCGCGAGCCACTGTTTGCTCTTTACTCGCCCCAGTCTCGGCCGATGCTATTTGCTGAGTTCGTAGATGAGAACGAGGCTGCAGTAGGAATAGATGAGACAGCTTCGCCGGAAACGACGACGACGAGGAGGGAATAGGCCGATATCGACGCGAATCTTCTCCGTGTTTCCGGGGCCGGGAAGGTGCGAAAGAAATAGAGGGAAGACAAGTGTTATTGAAATTTGCATCGTGGTGGCAGTGAGGATCATGACGCTCGCCTAACGTGGCGTGGCAACCCGACTGCTTGTGATCTCAATATCAGAGACTCCACGGCTGATCGCCGCTGATGGGAGCGATCAGTGCGACGGCGCCAGAGCACAATCCTGTGGGCTGGATTGAGTCGAGATTCCCCGGAAAATTTGAGGAGCCTGTGTCTCTGAGAGAAGTTTTAGGTTCGCTCCTTCATTAGGAAGTTTCCCGCGTGACAACAATGGAACCATATCGTGACGCAAACTCGGGCTACGGGTGGCTGGATTTTGATGAGGTTCGCGGTTCGTTCGTCGCTGTCAGCAGCCCTTCGTATCGATTACTCCGTAGAGCCGCAAATACTCGACCAAGAAATGAAATCTTCGGCTGCTGGAGCTCCAGGCTGACCGTGGGTGTATAGGAATCCCAGCCCCCCCCTCCATTCGATCGGAGTTGTGAATCTAATGCGTATCGAGCGGTTCTGCGTTTGCAAAGGTACTCGGGGATTCTCTGTCTTCCATGGATGAGGGTCAATCAGGATCGAGAATCCCGGTTCACTGCTTGCTTCGCAAAGACGCTGCGGATTGACTCAAGCCATCCATCATCCTCGCTCCCGACCGAGCTGTATCGATCCAGGTTGCGTATCCGGACTCATTGCGGCTCGCCGTCGAAGCTTCAGTTTGTTTTGCGTCTGAGGTGTGATGATCAGTTTCACTCTTCGATCTTTTCTTCCTCGCTTGATCCGCGGGCTCTGTCGGAAGCGTAATCTCAGCTCGTTGCTGATCGCGGATTCCCAAGCCCGCATCAAACGCTCCCGTTTCGTTACTCTATCAAGAACGCCGCGGTCGGAGCCGGGTTAACCAGCCATCGAACGGATCCACGCCTTGACAGTGTGTTACCACGGATCATCATTTGCAAATCGTGGGAGCGAGGGATATCGTTTGAGGCGGCAAAAATGGAACACCGCTCGAGGGAACCGACTGGATAGAGAGGGGCGCTCGCCCACAGTCGCGATCGTTGCTGCGTTCGAAGCCAGCAAGCAAGCAAGGGATGCTCAGTCAGCCGCCCAGAGGAGGAATCAGCCAGTCGGCTGGCGGCCGCCCTGCTGGCAGAACAGCCGCCCGCCCGTCCGAGCGAGCGAGTGGATGGCTTGCGAGTCGGGTGAAGAGCCGAGCAGGCAGCTGGAAATGTGAGATCGGGACGGAATTGAATTACGCTCTTCGCTTCGACCTTTGCTGCACTTGCTTCTTGTCCTGTTCCAGCCACAACTGCGGCTCTCCGCTCTGGCGGTCGGCAGTGGAGTCGAGTGCCGCTTCCGAGCAATCATTGTGATACCTCTGGGTTCATATTCGCGAATCTCGGTGAGTTGAACCTCCCGGAGATACCTAGCGACTGGTCGAGCCTCTCGGATCGCGTCGAGGCGCTCAGGATACGCACATGGACGCTGAGTAGTACGCGGCTTTCCAGAGCGAAACTTCACAGAGATTGATCCAACGGCGTTATCAGCACGACCGATACCCTCCCGGAGGTCCAGGACCTGAGTTCCCTCTCGCGCTCCGCCAGTATCTTCTCTCGTTAAGGGATGCTCACACACCATATGTATTGACAAACAAGGGGACGACAATATTGCCAACAATCCTCGCGTAGTAGCAAGCGTCCGGTTCACATCTCGCTGAGGACGGTGGAGGAACGAGCCATTATTCGGCCGGATAAGAAGCGCAGCACACGCGCATCGATACGTAGGATGACCGGCAGGGTGACGAACACCCAAGCAAGCGAGACAGCAAGCCGCCGGGGACCGATGCAGAGCTTGCGGATGGCGGTGACGCTCAGCCATCTATCTACCTACCGATCCTGGCGGGCGGCAGTCGGTTTCCCGGTCGGTCAATGAGCAGACCCGTCAGCCAGTCCCCAACTGACTGAGAGAACATCAGAGCCCAGCCAGCCTAAAAAGGATTAGACGGAGGATACCGCGGAGACGGAGCCCACCGCTGCCGATGTGTTCAGGGTACGGCACGGAGACAAGGGGTGACAGCAGGATAACTTTGGTTTTACGTGGGTGGTTCGACGAGAAAGCTCTAGCGTGGCTGTCGTTACGCGGAGCAGTCACCCGATTCGCGATTCTTTCAATAAACTTCTATGGGGGCTTTGTGTTGAGCTCCCCGTTCCCATCGCGAGAAGTCCCTTCACTTCTGTCATCTTATTGCCGGCGTTCATACCATGGCGACAGGGCCTGTGTGATCGAGTTCCGAGCTTCCGATAGTCTGCAAGCTGCACACATTAGATGATGAATCCGATGTCACAAGTTGATTCTCTGCTCTCGGTTGCGAAGAGTGAACGGGTGAGTTGTTGGGCGAGGCCGAGAAGCAATCGAGTGTGGGCACAGAAAGGATACCAGAGGAGCGGTATGTGTGTTTGTTTTTCCAAGGAGCGAGCCACCGCCGATTGAGTGAGAGAGAACGAGCGAGCCAGAGGAGCAAGGAGACAACACTCTCAGTAAGTCAGTGAGATATCCACGGGGGAAGTGAGCACAAAAGAACTCGCTTGTCGACGACGGAGAGGAGGCGGTAACGGCGAACAAGCAGACCAATGCTAACACTAAGGAGGACGGCCGACCGGAGACGACTCTATTCAGTTGATTCTGCTGGCTTTATTCAACTCCACGAGCGATTCAGCCGATGGCAGTCTCTACAGCGCTTCCAGAATTCCTATCCTAATCACTATCGGTGATCATTCCTCTCTGCGTGGTTTCATTAGGACATGAGCGGCGGAGAGTCTCGAGGAAGGTACTCCGTCTAAGGAATCCAATCGGGATCAAACAGAGTCGTTGGAATAATCTCCTCCGAAGAGCTAGCACGTATTCTGCCCGAGTAGAATACTCGACGAACGTGCAATGTAGATCTAATTCGATACCGGATCCATTAAGGTCTAAGTTTAGGGAAGAATCGATACCACTCGCTGGGCTATGATTCGAAGGTTCAACATAGCTGTGTGAGGGAGCTATACATCAGGTCGGGGGTAGGCGGAAGCATGTCTCCACTCTTACATGTCGACTCCTCCCGAGGATGTCGCTGATTACTGGACGGAAAATCACCCAGAGGAATGCCAGGAGCACGATTGGGAACGAAATCGAGCTCCCACCGTTCAAATAGCTCCGACTGCTTATGTTGGGCGTACCAAACTGAGCAGCGAAGCACTGCTCGGGAGTACGAAGGCGAAGAGCACTGCGAAGTGCAACGCCGTAGCACCGCGAAGTACTGAGTCCCACAGCGGAGCAAGCGCAAGCCCAGCCTAGCGCCATCCAGCTAGCCACTCAGCCTACGTGCTTGCTTGTCCGGGAGCTTATTTGCACGACGAGGCGGCCAACTCATTATGAAACGAACACATCGAAGAAGCTGAAGGCGAACGCGCTTATGCAAGTCGCCAAAGCATTTTTGCGACTCTGTGTGGACGGTTGTGTGCTGTGCTGCGACGGACGAGGACCGAAAGGGCCAAGAGTTTTTTCCGCTCTGCCATGGCTCCTAATATCGAAGTTTCTCAGATGAATTCTGGAGTCTTGTGTGTAATTTTCTTGGGCTACCTCGCCCTCGGCGATCTGGTAAGGTTGGAATTTCGGATTCCGAAGGAGTCCCTGTTGAATCCTACGCCGCGAAATCGCTTCAAAGTTCCCCGGGTCGCTTCAGCAGCTCGCGGCATCGATCGCATTGTGTGCGGGTATATCGAGAACCGAATGAGGACGCGGACAAGAATAACACCCGAACCATATCCAGGTCCCTCGCTCGACGAGCTCCCCCACGAGTTCGACGGAGAGGAGTCAACAACTCTTCCTTGAGGTCCCAAGAATTCAACAAACACGGATGATCGAATTGCTTCTGAAGAGCTTAGCACCTATTTCACATCAAAGGCTCGCGAATAGAGCGGAAGCCCGCGGCTCGAGTCGTAATCCTCTTCGTATGCGTTCCCGGATTTAATATTTCTCACCGTACTTCACGTATAATTCTCACGTACCGACCGCTCGATGACACTCTCCTCGGGAGATCAACAGCACGAAACTCGCAATGAATACATAAAAGGGATTCGTAACTCACCCTCCATTGAGAAACGACATGATGACCACGGTAGGAGTTGTGAAGGTGATGATGATAACGACGACGGCAAGTAGATGTCGCGGACTCTCTAGTGTTGATACAATAATTATCCAGGCAGTTTCGATGAATCTTCCGCTTTTGTTACGATCACGAATGCGTAGCACAAGTTCTCAATCGATCGAGAACTTGCAATCGTTAGCGAGGGGGAACTTCACGTTCCGATCCTCGCTGGTGGCAGAAGGAATTCCGCTTCGGCAGAACTTCGTCGCACTCCAAGCAATGCTTGACCAATTTATCGCTCGCTCTCACGCCTGCACGCACGCACGCTCGCACAGCTGGTTTGCCGATGGGCAACCAGACCCACAGATCTCAAAGATTCCAGAAGATGAAGGAATTACCGAGTGGCCGACTGGCTAAAACTCTGGCTGCAAGCTGGCGTGAGCCTAGCCGCGTCGAGCCGCGCCACCTGCGAGGTCGGCCGCACTTTTTTTCTCAATTTTGCTGCCGCTGCTGTTGGTGAGCTACTTCCTTTTTTCGGCACGGAAAAACACCCGCCAACGAGCGACCGAGCCGTGCCGCCACGGCCGCCGCTACTCGACAACAACAAACCTCCCGCGCTCGCTGAGCTCCGGACCCCTTCCGAGCCACGGCTTCGCCACACTGGAGGGTCTGCCACCGTAAAGTTACGTGCCTAGCCGCCAGGGGCGCTGCACCAAGAGGGCGGGCTCTAGGGGTGACTTTGCTGGCTGGCTGGATGGCAAGCTAGCTGGCCGAGTGGCTGGCTGGCTACCTCCTCAGCTGCTGGTGTGGGTGCAATGCGGAAAGCAGTCGTCGGAGACTACGACAGCGACCATGATCACGTCAACGGCAACGCCACAGACGGCCGCAGGGAGGTCGTAACGTTCGCAGGAGCGATTAAGCTCTGCGTCTCGCTGCCGCATCGACTGAAGAATTATTCGCCGCACATTCTGACGACATCCGAGTACGCCGGCGCCGCTCAAGTTACCTCCGACAGGAACGAATGACGCAGAGGAGGAAAGCTTTCCATCGACGATTTCTTCGCTCCCCGGAGCTCGACCGACCCGATCGAGGGACCATGGAAATCAGAGATCAAGAGTCCCGCGGTCTGAGGACCGCAGATCAAATTCGATCCGCCTCGGGAACTCAGGACATGGCCCAATTCGTCAATAGCGAAGCTCATCGTTGATCACGCTCACCGATCCGCGTCATATCATCGGAGGCGCATAGCGATATGCGGCACAAGAACAAAACACCGTGACGCTAGTCGCGTCCCCCATGCTGAAGAGAGGGTGGAGAACAGTCGGTCGCCGTTGTGTAATACCGAATTGATGTTTCCCGGCTTGTTCGGTCCGCCTGGTCGAATGCTCGCGGACCCGGGTATCGAGCCCATTTCTCCTCTCCGGCGAGGCTTCGCCACCTTTCCTGTCGGCGACGCAGAAGCCGAGGCTCGATGACAGTCTGAGCAGGGCAATCAGTTCGAGGAGTTCTCTTATATGACAATAATCGCTATCCGTCCGTCATCCCAGTCGTTGACGAAAAACCGTCGAGCGGTATTCTTCACAGCTACTTTTATCTGTACATGGGGCGAAACCTCTACTTGAGGGTCCTTCCAAGACGAAATTCCAGTCTGAGAGGCTAATTCGCATACCTGCTCCTTCTCAGCGGAGTCGTTCAAATATCCGAAAGATCGATCCGAACGAGTCCGTTCGGAGCCCTTCGACGCTGCGAAGCAGGCAATACGTGAGGAACTGAATCGCGGCTGAAATCGCAGCTAGGCGAGTTTCTCCGAATTCGTTCTGCATCCTGCCATCAATCCCAAGCAGAAAGGAATGTTTCCTTGTTGCGGATATAGGCATTGAAACGCATCTTGCATGAACATCGTGGTCTCAATCGATGCCGACAGAACGAAACCTCGTCAGGGAATATGATCGGAGACGTTCTAGTCAAACTCGATGAGCGTACCGTTTAAGCACAAGGCATCCCTTTCGTTTCCCCAAGCGTTGCCGTTGCGATTTCTGGTTCGTTCCGCTCGGTGAGAGGAGAATCTTGGACCTCACATCGTATTTTCGACCTAACCTGGCACACCTCGCGCACGATTGTCTCGCCGAGGTAAGTCCGCTAGGATCTCATCTTCTACTGTGGAAAAAACTTTTCGCCTTCCATTTGTGATGTCCGAATTCCATTACCGGCGAACCCAGAGCCAAAACATCTCGGAAAAGGAATCACACAATCTCTCCCGGCGGCGTACTGTTTCTTCTCGTCACCGCGACTCGTATCAACAACGAGATCACGGGACGCGTTCACTCCTTCGTGAGTCTCTTATTGCATCGCAAATACCTAGGTGAAATCGTGCGAGGAATGACGAAAGGGAACAGTCAGCATGAGTTTCGACCTTGGCTGAGGCACACTCTGCGATGCCGATCGACAGTCTCAATCTGTCTTAAGGTTCATTCATTACTCGCCGGCTCTGGGTTACGTGCTGGGGGCAATAATTGTCCCTTCATGCACGGAGGTACCGCTCGGAGTTCCTGCGGTAGACAACTCATCTCAGGATGTTTCGTTGCGGAGAATCTCACCCATCGGAGGGCCGAGGGCAGACACCTCCCCGCGGGATGAAGAGGCAGGTATGCTCATCGAATAAGGCTCGGTGAACCATTTTTCGTCACGAGCGTGGGGTATGAAGTTCAGTTACTCAACGAACTGAGCCTCAAATCGATCCGGAGCTGATCGTATGAATTATTAGCCAGCAAGAGTATTCGACTGGATGTGGAGCGCCGATGGCAATCGAGTCAGTGACAGCCGCAGATTCCTTGAGACCATTTTTGTTCCTTGATATATTGAGGCCTATAGGATCAGCTGCGACGTTCCCGCGTTTGGTCTCGTACACGACATCTTCGCGGTAATTCCGTGACACAAAGCGCATCCAGATGCGATAGCCCCATCGAGGTTCCCGCTCATTGCGGGCTCTCGCTCGCCCCGCAAGCTTTTGTTCGGACTTCTAGACCTTCTTGTTGCTCTCGCAGTCGGGATCAAACGGCGGGGCTCGCTTAGTTCCGCTCGCCTCCGGGGCTCCGACAAAAATTTCACTGTAGCGAATTTCCTGGCCCTGAACCCATTTCGATCTGAATATATCTAGACCTTGAGTCTGAGGGGCAGACTGAATGACCTAGCGTCGGTGTCAATCCAATCATCACGAAAAATTAGATGGGAGCGCAACTCGCTCAAATGTACTACTACGAAGATGACCTGTTGCGTCCAAATCGAGGTTCAGCTTCTAGCCATAGTCCTCACATATTGAAATCAACCGAAGGTCTTTCAGCTGCGTCCCATCGCGGAGTTGGGGACCTCGACGAGCGGTGGACCCCAGCCCACCGCGGAATCGAGTACTACGATCCGACGCAAGGCTGTGTTGAGGAATCGAGATCGCTGACACATCGAGTTTCCATTCCGGGGGAGTATCCATGCCTTCGCGGGAGACTATCCAACTATGCCCAGCGCAGCCAACGGTTTCCGATTCTTAGATCCACTTGGAATGCCGACATACCCGGGCGCATACGAGAGTAATTATTGCTTTCTGGTGTAGTACAGATTGACAATTTTGGTCGAAGTGATGGCGACGGTATTGGGTGAGGAGCGTCATGGCGTTCTGAGGCTTTCGGGCAGAGCAACACAACGAATAAGTCCCCGATGAGCATACAAGAATATTGAGGGGATCAAATGAGTGGATTCGTAGGTTCCGCAAGCAGCCCTAATACTTCGATGTGTCGTCATCTGATCTTATATACTTCTGATTCGGATGACGGTGTATCAGTAGAGCTTCAATTCTACCGGACATGTTTTTGGCGGAAACCGTACACAGGTCCGGCGGACGTCACGGCTTGTGCCGCACAAAAAACCGGACAAAAAAAAATCCTCTTGCTAAGGGAGTCTTGGTAATCACGGCCTATTCATATTACTTCGAACAACAGACTCGCATTGAACTGCGAGGAAATAGGTACATCTTTCAAGGTTGAGCTCCGAAATTGAATGTCGACGATCTGTCACAAGAATTTTGTATAAAAAAACGAGCGCTCAACATCGACCTTCGATAGCAGCGCATATTTGAAAATTTCGGCTCTCTCTTCACTCAGGTCCGACAAGCGATGGAAATCAGAGTTATTCCGCGAAATTTCCCGTACTCTACATGAAGATCTACCTCTGAGCTCACGCTGGATGGAGTTCACAATCTCCATCTGTCGTGTCAAAGAGATAGAATGGGATTTCAGTTCTGTGACGGCTGCGGGAATAGCTGCAAAGTACGATATATCTTAGAGCTACTTCGATGAGCACTTTCAGGGATCTTACGTCTGATGCTTTTCCATCGATTTTCGAGACGAAGAGCTTTAATTTATCAAAATTCTCGAGATGGTGTAAAGCAGTATTCAGAAACGTTCTCCATCTGGTGACAACTGGTGTCGGCGGCATCGGCTCGCCCTCCGACAATTCACGGCAGAGGTCGACCCTCGACTTGGAATGAGCCAGCACGCTCTCCACGTGAGAAACGAAGGTCTTATCGGATCTTTCTCGGATGACGTCTGTATCGTATGGGAGCGCTTCTTCGGGTTCTCCTGTTAGAGGCATCACAAGAGTGGTGACAATCGTTCTTCTGCGTTTGTCTTGAGTCTCGTCGATAAAGATGGCATAAGGGACACCCTGTAACTTCTGAGCAATCTTCTCCGTGATGGACTTAAGGCCGAAAGCCAAGTAATTCTCTAGCTTACTGGCGCAGAGGACATGCTGGTTGCGGTGCTCCAAGAAGAAATCCTTGAGAGTTCGAGGATGCGAACAGGAGAGAGAGTTCGTAATTGAATGCGTCAACGCCGGCGCCGTCTCTCCCGCGTTAGCCAGTGACTTCACTTTGCCTGTCTTAACGTCCGATGATTTCTCTGCGCCTCGATGCTTCGGTGTCGCTCTGAATTTGGAGACTTGGGCGCTTCCCCTGCGATCCTCGATTTTTGAAGAGACGGAGCACGCGACTGTTCCTCCATCCAGCATGAAACACTTATTCTCCGGTTTCGCTGACCAAGCTCTGACCAATCTCCTCATGTTCGCATCCATTTCCTGTGCCGACGACTGAACAAGTGCGCTCTCAGATTCCTGCAGAATACTGAACTCTCAACTGGAGCACTGGGGCCTGAGTTTTCTTGGCTCAATGTGGCATTTGGTGCTCGATAACATCGAGCTTCGAACGTTCCACAGCTCAACTAATGACTCGAGGTCATGTAGATGCCGATGACAATACGCCGATGTCACGTAACACGTAGCAATCGGCCGTCGGAACACTTCTCTTGCTCTCACACGCCTTGAATTCCACCAAACTTTAGAACAAGGCCACCTTCTGTCCGTGACACTCCTCGAGATCCGAATCGCTTCCAAAGTAGAAGTGCTTCTCATCTGAGAGCTCCGCCAGTGCAACATTCAGGTTGTCGCTAGAGGAACGTGAAGACGTATTTTGGTTCGTGCAACTTCTCCTCTCTCCCATTTACGCAACAAGAGCGCTTCGGACCGAAAATTAGAGCCTATGACAGGAGCTTGGCGCCGTGAAACGGGGAAGTCATGCCTCTACCGGACACATTCCTTGAATTGACTGATAACCGGACAAACTGGACGGAACCGGACGGTAGAATCGAAGCTCTATGTATCAAGACTTGAACAAAACCGAGGATATCGCCGCAGAAACGCTCAAAAGGTTTCAAGAGTGAGACCCTGATGACGAAAGTTAGTCGCAGAACTGAAACTCTGTTTTGGCTGCCTCCATCTTGCGTCGATTAAGAATGAGTTGGGTATTCTCAGTGAAGAGTGCTAATTCATGTCGTACATTCGATCAGTCGTGAGCCGTGGGATAAACGCAGGGGCATGGTCACACATGTGACCTTGTTAAGCCTCGAGATGAGGAAGCGATTGTTCTGCGGGAACGGTGCGGCTTCCAGATGATGGTGTGTAAGGAGCATCTGTCCCTCAATGGCCGATTTCATCAATGATTCTAAGATTCGGGAGCATTCGCTTCTCGGATATTCAGGAGTAGGTTCCAGAGAATTGACTTCGTTGACTCCTCCGGTTACAAGGCTAATATGCTGACGATCATTTTGCTTGCTTTGCGTTTTCGCCTCGTCCAGCCTTCTCGGAAATCCATAACATAGGGATGCTACGTTATATACGTACGGTTTCCGGACGTGATGGTGATGAGCAGTTTGTCTAACAAGACACCGAACGTGATCCCAGTCGATGTTGATCGAGCGACGGGTTCTCATTTTACTCGGAGAATCCTGCGCGGGTCGAAAATCTCCAGAGGCTCGCGGAGCCTTTTCGTCTCGATCCGAAGCGGAACGAATGTATCATGAAATCACATTCATCATGAGATCATCTTCATCATGAAAATTCACACTCATTTAGGCCGTGGGGACAGCAATCGTTTGCTCATATCCTGGCCTGATTTGATCGAAGTACCTGTGTAGCTATGTATAGGCCACACTGAGAACTCTTCGACTTCTTCCACGAGTCTTCTATCTCCCTCGGTGGAGGGACACGTAACAACGCCGAATGAAGCTGACTATGACTGGGAGGATCGGTCGGCAAGCAGGTGAAGCTTCGCTCTCGCAAATGTTTGTCCTAAGCCGTTGTATTCCGTCGTCGAGAGGCTCAACCGAACGGGAACCCTCCCAAACGAGGAGCGAATCTCGGGTCGCGAGAATAATCTATTCGTTCGATTGCCGCGCATTGACCCATCCTCCGACCGTGGACGAAATTACCGGACACTCGAGCTCCCATTCGCTGATCTCTGCAATGCTTGACTTTGTCCCGCCGCAGCATCAACGGATTCAATATATCGAGCGTGAATCGTGTGGTGTTAAGCCTCAGGCTGTAGGAGTATCAGACTCTTCTCTATTGGGTCGTAGCTGGTCTGCCTCGTGTTGGTTTCGAAAGTTTCATCTTCAGTCAGCTCACCGCAGAATGGAATCGTGTAAGTCGGGAAACTTCGACAGGTCAAATGATATTCCAGCGTCAAATTCACCGAAGGAAGGCTGCTGATATGAGGCTGCGAGGAGTCGAAACGCCACCAAACCATTACACAGGAATTCCACCTTACCGTGCTTTCGAAATGTCTTTCTCGTGTTGCACATCGGACGGTGAGGCGATCCATGTCTCATGACATTACTCTTCTATTTAGGCTTCGATCATATTCAAGCTCGAGAAAATCACGTTGGGCATGCGCCGGCGGCTTCCGGCGGAAGTTGTCCCGCCGCAGATTTCATCTACGATATCTGTCTGAGTGAATATATCGAGGACCTTTTGAGCCCCACTTCTGGGAACCCTGGATGTTTTATTAGCGACCTGAAGTTGACGAGCTTGCCAACTCGCTATCTCGGATCGACCGCAGATTCCTTCATTA